>NC_084567.2:32742500-32767500 GCF_033978685.3 Nerophis lumbriciformis | reverse complement strand
ACCACTGCACAAGATACCGTATTTTTCAGAGTATAAGTCGCACCGGAGTATAAGTCGCACCTGCCGAAAATGCATAATAAAGAAGGAAAAAAAACAAATATAAGTCGCACTGGAGCCCGGCCAAACCATGAAAAAAACTGCGACTTATAGTCCGAAAAATATAGTAATCATAATCATTATGAAAACTCTTACTATTTAATTTCATGTTTTGCTCTCCTAAAGGTAACCCTTGGAAGTTATGATATACTACATTTTTGTTCAATACTTGCACTTTTTGGCTGAGTCATTTTACGGTTTGCATTTTGTTCTCTTACTGTACCAACAATTAACCAAGTGGTGACCGTAATAACAATCAAACGTGAGGATATCTTACCTTAAGGGGGAACATTATCACCAGACCTATGTAGGCGTCAATATATACCTTGATGTTGCAGAAAAAAGACCATATATTTTTTTAACCGATTTCCGAACTCTAAATGGGTGAATTTTGGCGAATTAAACGCCTTTCTATTATTCGCTCTCGTTGTAACGTCACATCGGGAAGCAATCCGCCATTTTCTCACTTTCGTCGGTGTGTTGTCGGAGGGTGTAACAACACGAACAGGGACGGATTCAAGTTGCACCAGTGGCCCAAAGATGCGAAAGTGGCAAGAAATTGCACGGAATTTGTTCAAAATACGAGGGTGTGGGGAAAGCCGACGAAATGGTCAGTCGTTTGTTCCGCACACTTTACCGACGAAAGCTATGCTACGACAGAGATGGCAAGAATGTGTGGATATCCTGCGACACTCAAAGCAGATGCATTTCCAACGATAAAGTCAAAGAAATCTGCCGCCAGACCCCCATTGAATCTGCCGGAGTGTGTGAGCAATTCAGGGACAAAGGACCTCGGTAGTACGGCAAGCAATGGCGGCAGTTTGTTCCCGCAGACGAGCGAGCTAAACCCCCTGGATGTCTTGGTTCACACCGTCCCTTATGCCACCGAAGATGATCAAGAGAAGAATATCGACCCTAGCTTCCCTGGCCTGGACAGATCAGCTTTCAGGAAAAGAGAGCGGATGAGGGTATGTCTACAGAATATATTAATTGATGAAAACTTTATTCATTACTCGCGGTTTTATGTAAATTATTACACATAAACTGTGTTTACCAATAATTTAGCTTAAAAACATTTATTTTTTTCAATCATTCGAGTACATTCGGGTAGTCTTGTGTAATGCAGTATTTTGTGTCTATTTAGGTATGGTTAACCCGAGTGCTGAAATCGTGGAAAAATATATGTTCTTAGCGCGCCTGAAATGGGCTGTCTGCACTCTCAAAGTGCATGTTGTTGCCAAATGTATTTCATATGCTGTAAACCTAGTTCATAGTTGTTAGTAATTATCTTATCAGACAGTGTTAAGCCGCTGAAATCCGAGTCTGAATCCGAGCTAATGTCGCTATACCTTGATGTTTGTTTGTATTGGCATCACTGTGTGACGTCACAGGAAAATGGACGGGTGTATATAACGATGGTTAAAATCAGGCACTTTGAAGCTTTTTTTAGGGATATTGCGTGATGGGTAACATTTTGAAAAACACTTCGAAAAATAAAATAAGCCATTGGGAACTGATTTTTTATGGTTTTAACCCTTCTGAAATTGTGATAATGTTCCCCTTTAACCTCTACCGTACTAAATATCTTATAGTTATCTATCATTGTCATTTCATAGTTGTTTTCTGTCGTCATGATAAATACTTTCCCAAGACGCATGCTCCTTTCGGAAGAGGGGTTTTATCAGAACCGTCAGCTGAAGGATGGTGAGTTGACTACTTGCTACAGTGTTGTAAAACAAGGCTGGAATGATGAAAAGTTATATGATAGGACACTGAATCCTTGACCGCTTTATCGTAGCCCAACATGCTGATAAAGAGCCCTGCAGTCTGACACTGACAGGTTTTCCTTTTTAGCCGAACCCCGGGCATCGGCAACTCACTGACATTCCAGACTACTGTATGTGGAAGAAAGACAAGAAACGCAAGGCCTCACCAGGGTTGTACGGTATACCGGTATTAGTATAGTATCACGGTACTAATTAATCAAAAACGGGACTATACTTTGTTTGAAAAGTACCAGTTCCCAATTTTTTGTATTTTTTTTTTTAATGTCGTCATGACATTGCTGGTTTTACGATCAGAGGAGCATGTTCGGCGGCACACAATCACGAGTACTTACAAGCAGTCAAGGTGTGTAGACAGAAAAGGTACAACAGACGCATTTTGGCCTAAAAACTAAAGATAAAGGTGAAGTTATAACACTGAAACACCCTCAGGAAGAGGTGCTTTAAGACATGGCTAGCTAGCTAGCAGCTAAAATCCATCCGAAGTGTTTTAGCTACGTCTAAATCCCTAATCCTGGCCTTCATGGCGACTAATTAAAGGGGAACATTATCACAATTTCAGAATGGTTAAAACCATTAAAAATCAGTTCCCAGTGGCTTATTATATTTTTCGAAGTTTTTTTCAAAATTTTACCCGTCACGCAATATCCCTAAAAAAAGCTTCAAAGTGCCTGATTTTAACCATCGTTATATACACCCGTCCATTTTCCTGTGACGTCACATAGTGAAGCCAACACAAACAAACATGGCGGAAAGAACAGCAAGCTATAGCGACATTAGCTCGGATTCAGACTCAGATTTCAGCGGCTTAAGCGATTCAACAGATTACGCATGTATTGAAACAGATGGTTGTAGTGTGGAGGCAGGTAGCGAAAACAAAATTGAAGAAGAAACTGAAGCTATTGAGCCATATAGGTTTGAACTGTATGCAAGCGAAACCGACGAAAACGACACGACAGCCAGCGACACGGGAGAAAGCGAGGACGAATTCGGCGATCGCCTTCTAACCAACGATTGGTATGTGTTTGGCATTAAAGGAAACTAACAACTATGAACTAGGTTTACAGCATATGAAATACGTTTGGCAACAACATGCACTTTGAGAGTGCAGACAGCCCAATTTTCATCAATTAATATATTCTGTAGACATACCCTCATGTCAGCAGGCCAGGGAAGCTAGGGTCGATATTCTTCTCTTGAAAATATTCGGTTGCATAAGGGACGGTGAGTAAGACAAGACATCCAGGGGGTTTAGCTCGCTCGTCTGCTTGCCGTGCTACCGAGGTCCTTTGTCCCTGAATTGCTCACACACTCCGGCTGATTCAATGGAGGTCTGGCGGAAGATTTCTTTGACTTTATCGTTGGAAATGCATCTGCTTTGAGTGTCGCAGGATATCCACACATTCTTGCCATCTCTGTCGTAGCATAGCTTTCTTCGGTAAAGTGTGCGGAACAAACGTCCAATTTTTTGCCACTTTCGCATCTTTGGGCCACTGGTGCAACTTGAATCCGTCCCTGTTCGTGTTGTTACACCCTCCGACAACACACCGACGAGGCATGATGTCTCCAAGGTACGGAAAACAGTCGAAAAAAGGGAAAATAACAGAGCTGATTTGACTCGGTTGTTTGAGAAAATGGCGGATTGCTTCCTGATGTGACGTCACGTTGTGACGTCATCGCTCCGAGAGCGAATAATAGAAAGGCGTTTAATTTGCCAAAATTCACCCATTTAGAGTTCGGAAATCGGTTAAAAAAATATATGGTCTTTTTTCTGCAACATCAAGGTATATATTGACGCTTACATAGGTCTGGTGATAATGTTCCCCTTTAAGTAGGTTTCTTACAAGTATCATACCTGCCAACTACTCCGGTTTTCCCGTAATTCGTACGGTTTTCATCAACCTATTCCGGGTTACGGTTGCAGTGATAAAAAATACGGTTTTTCATTAATTTAAAAAAAAAAAGGGTGAAAACTACGCGAATTGCACCTTGTGCAGACAAGATTTTTCGATCGGACACGGAGGAATTAGCGATGTAAAAGACCATGTTGGGACAAAAAAACACAAGTCTAATGCCGTTGCTAGCGATACAAGTGGAAAACTTTCAACGTTTTTCGTCGCCCAAACAGATTCTTTGGATGTGATAAATGCCGAAGTTTTATTTACGGAGGCAATAATTGAGCATGGACTTCCAATCGCACTGGCTGATCACATGGGACAGTTAAATGTTTGTAATGCAACCTTTAAAAATCATTACGCGGTGATCGCGGTCCCAAAAATAAACTTTTCTTGCATGATAATGTCCAGAAAAACTCGCTTTATATTACTATAGAGTCCTTTTAATGAATTAGTTTGATTGTTTATCACAAACCTTAAATGAAAGAAGTCCTTTGTTCTCCTGCACCATGCATGCGCTTTGGCCTTGCTTCGTGTTTGGTGCGCAATAAAGTTACCATATCATTTTTGCAGTATGATCAATCTGATAGAATAAATTTTGATTTTAGCCACAAAAAGGTAATGACACCAATGTTATTTATTGGAATTGTTTAGTACTGTTATACTGTTAAAAGTGTTTATACTATTTATGCTTTCAAGTCCAAGTTGAAGAAATCTTGTTAAATGTTGACAGCATAACTACCAAAATACAGAAGTATGTCCTTAATATTTTTGCAGTGCTATTTCTGTTGAAAAGTTAAAATGATTACATTAGAGATGTGATGTGCCACTTTTCAAGTGTCTGATGGCTTAAATTAATTTTCATTAATTTTTCATATTTTGAATTCTTTTGAAAGGCTTACAAAAAAACTACATTTGAATTGTAATTCCATGCTATTGACAGGACTATTAATTTTAATGAAGTTAGCTTACCATGTTTACATTATGATAATTGTGATAGAAATGTGAATTTTAGGCACAGAATATTTTTTACAATTGAACAAGGCAGTAGATTATACAAGCTTGGACAGAAAGTTAATAATGACACCAATTTTTTTTTTTAATGGAATTGTTTAGTACTGTTTTACCATTTGTTTACTGTAAAAAGTGTTTATACTGTTTATACTTTCAATTAACAAATTGAAGTCTTGTGAAAGGTTGACAGGATAACTGGCATTGACTGTCAAAATAATTTCAAACTATTGAAGTTAGCTTAAGAATAAACATGTCAATCAACCCATATGATTTTTGCTGTAATATTTTTGTTTTGAAAAGTCACTGTGACTGATAGAAAAGTGATGGTTTTAGCAACATTTTAACCTGTCTGAATGCTAATAATCATTTTGCGTCGGGGGGCGAAGCCCTGAACCCTCCACCAGGACTTTGTCCTGGACCTACCGGTGCCTGCGGCCCTTGGACCCTGGCTACTAGGTTTTTCTGATTTCAAAAGTTGGCAGGTATGAAGTATCATCCCTGCAGGACAAGGAACAGCTAAACATGCAGGAGGATACAATAGCTAACAAATGCCATGGGTGGAGCTACACCTACCATCCACTGTAATGATACCAAGTACAAGAGCGTATCTAGTCAATACTACTGTGATTACATCGATATAATTTCATCAGAAAATCTTTTTTCCTTTTTAAAATTCATATCATGTTTATAAACTCAGAAAATACGTCCCTGGACACATGAGGACTTAAATTATGATCCTGTAACTACTTGGTATCGGATCTATACCCACATTTGTGGTATCATCCAAAATCAATGTAAAGTATCCAAACAACCGAAGAATAAGTGATTATTACATTTTAACAGAAGTGTAGATAGAACATTTTAAAACCGAACATAACCAGATATTAACAGTAAATGAACAAGTGGACTAATAATCATTTTTTTACAGCTTTTACCCGATAAGTTTGACAAAATAATAGAACGATAAATTACACAATATGTTACTGCATATGTCAGCAGACTAATTAGGAGCCTTTGTTTGTTTACTTACTACTAAAAGACAAGTTGTCTCGCATGTTCACTATTTTACTTAAGGACAAACTTGCAATAAGAAACATATGTTTAATGTACCCTAAGCTTTTTGGTTAGAATAAAGCCAATAATGCCATTTTTGTGGTCCCCTTTATTTAGAAAAGTACCGAAAAGTATCAAAATACATTTTGGTATTGGTACCAAAATATTGGTATCGGGACAACCCTAGTCCACTAACAATGCTACAGTTTGACAAATTTTTATTGTGGTACAAATGCAGTGTATAATAGTGAGATCTGTGTAATAGCTTAATAACCTCATTAAGCTACAGTAAAAAGTCTAAATATGTAAAGAAGTTAAATGAATTTTAACGACAACAATAAATGCATTACTAAAATAACTCCATTATTAACATAACGTAGTTATTATTATCTTTGGATTGCACAAAAAACTAAAATTGCCCATATGTTTGTAGTAAAATGGTTGCTAATAAGTGTATATTCACATTAGATGCACTGTATAATGTATGTACCGTATTTTCGGAGTATAAGTCGCACCGGAGTATAAGTCGCACCTGCCGAAAATGCATTATAAAGAAGGAAAAAAACAAATATAAGTCACACTGGAGCCCGGCCAAACTATGAAAAAAAACTGCGACTTATAGTCCGAAAAATACGGTAATTAGTGTTTATAATTAATATAAAAATTATTATTATTTATGGATTTTGGTATCGTATATTGTTTATATTGTGCAAGCCTATGTATGTGCAGTCCTCCTGAAAGCAGCGTGAATATGGATTATGACATTTTGGAACTGAAAAAAAATGGTATTGACATTAATGGTGTTGTACTACATATAGAATTGAAAAATAAAACACAAACATTCAAAAAACATATTTTTTTCTGGTTCTGTTTTTGTATTATAATGTGTTTTTTCGGCCCAATCTTGAGATTTGTTTTACACTGTTATTGTTTTTTAGGGTTTTAATTTCAACGTTCCATTTTTCAGTTTCACTTCTCTTTGTTTTTAGTTTCACTTTGCTGACATTGTTTTTATTTGAAGGGGAAGGAAGGGTTGGGCTCAGCGCATATAAATATATTTAAACTGCACATAGACATTGCTTTAGTTGATTTAATGGAGGCAGACCTGCCTAACTAATGCAAGGAATTAAAAGTGCATTTTTTTCTTTCTATTTTCAATTGTTGTATTAAAAAATCATGCATTCAAGTGAATGGATGACACACATTTAAGAAAACGGAAAGAAAAAATAAATACCTGTAACATTTAAAAATAACTAACAGTGTAAAAAAAAGTGCCATTGAGTAACATGATACAAAAAAATCCATGTATGGACACTAAACAATGTTGGGTTAAAAAAATATCCCAATTTTAACCCAATTGCTGGTTCAGAAAACCCCTTATTTGAGTTATTTTAACTCAACATTTTGGGTTAAGTTTTTCAACCCAACTTTCGTTAACCAAAAAGTTGAGTTCAGATAACTTAATGTTGGGTTATTCCCAACCAAATTATTGGGTGGAATTATTTAACCCAAAAGTTGAGTTATGCGAACTTGATATTGGTTGATTCATAACCCAACTATTGGGTTGAATTTATTTAACACAAAAGCTGAGCCATGCTCACTACGATGTTGGGTTATTCCCAATCCAACTATTGGGTTGCGCAATTTAGCGCTCCTTGACCCAATAGTTGGTTAAAAATTATAGATTTTACTGCTGGTTTGTCCTACAATAAAATGTGTGATTGTAAATAATCTTAATGAGATTAATCCATAATAAAATTATCTTCAAGAAAAAAGTACCTTTTTAAAAAACAAACAAAAAAACGTTTACCCAAAAATGCGTTACTCATTGAAAAACAACCCAAAAATGGGTCATCATTTAGAAAACCCACAAATTGAGTTAAAATAATACCCTTTAAACCCCAAAAATGGATTGCTTTTCATAGAAAAATAACTACAAAATTTAACCCAACACTAGCAACTCATAAATTGGGTTATCAAAATAACCCAGCATATTTTAGTGTGTGTGTTTTATTCCTCAATTCAACATTATATAATATCAATCCATGTTTTTTTGTCAGTACAACTTTGTCAAGTTTTTTTGTCAATACCAACATTTACCAGGCAGTGTTCTGGCTTCATACATAGGATACCGCAAAATCTGGATTTTGAAAACATGTATCAATACACCTTTATCACACACTAAAAATGTTGGGTTAAAAAATAACGCCATTTTAACCCAACTGCTGGTTCAGAAACAGACAAACCCCTTATTTGAGTTATTTTAACTCAACATTTTGGGTACATTTTTTCAACCCGACTTTTGCGTTGAATTATTTAACCCAAAAGTTGAGTTATACCAACTCAATGTCGGTTGATTCATAATTCAACTATTTGGTTTTAGTTATTTAACACAAAAGCTGATTTATGCTCATGACAATGTTGGGTAATTCCCAACCAGAGGTGGGTAGAGTAGCCAGAAATTGTACTCAAGTAAGAGTACTGTTACTTTAGAGATTCATTACTCAAGTAAAAGTAAGGAGTAGTCACCCAAATATTTACTTGAGTAAAAGTAAAAAGTATGTTGTGAAAAAACTACTCAAGTACTGAGTAACTGATGAGTAACATACACACACATATCATATATATATATATATATATATATATATATATATATATATATATATATATATATATATATATATATATATATATATATATATATATATATATATATATATATATATATATATCTCCTGATGATTGAGGGAACCCCCCCCATGAAACAGGCCTGTAGAGATGAAATAGTCTTGTGATTTTTTTCCCACACATACATATATATATATATATATATATATATATATATATATATATATATATATATATATATATATATATATATATATATATATACATATATATACACACACATATATATATACAGTATATAATTTATATTTATTTATTTTACCGTTTTTGTTTACATGTTAAAGGTGTTTTAATGAATATACATGCATGTTTAACACATATAGATTCCTTTCTTTCATGAAGACAAGAATATAAGTTGGTGTATTACCTGATTCTGATGACTTGCATTGATTGTAATCAGACCGTAGTGCTGATAGCGTCCACGTTTTCAAATGGAGGAGAAAAAAAGTTTCTCCTTTCTGTCTAATACCACATGAAAGTGGTTGGTTTTTGGCACCTTATTTGTCCAGCTTCCATATTCGTTTTTATACACTTTACAAGAAATACATTGGCGGCAAACTCCGTAGCTTGCTAGCTTGTTTGCGCTGGCTTTCGGAGACTCTTGTTTTGAAAGCGCAGGCGTGATGGAGCGGCACTTTTATTGTGAAGACAGGAACTGTGCAGTCAGTCTTTAGGCTTTTGACAGGATGTACGATTGAAATAAAAAAGGGTCTTTTTTCCTTCACACTTTTGATTGATTGATTGAAACTTTTATTAGTAGATTGCACTGTACAGTATATATTCCGTACAATTGACCACTAAATGGTAACACCCGAATAAGTTTTTCAACTTGTTTAAGTCAGGTCATGTGACCGCCTGGCTCTGTTTGATTGGTCCAACGTCACCAGTGACTGCATCTGATTGGTGGAACGGAGTGAACGTCACCACTGACTGTATTTGTTGAAACGCAGGCACTATGACAGACCAAAACAAACAAAGCGTGCATTAACAGATCGATAAAAATTAGTAGCGAGTAGCGAGCTGAATGTAGATAAAAGTAGCGGAGTAAAAGTAGCGTTTCTTCTCTATAAATATACTCAAGTAAAAGTAAAAGTATGTTGCATTAAAACTACTCTTAGAAGTACAATTTATCCCAAAAGTTACTCAAGTAGATGTAACGGAGTAAATGTAGCGCGTTACTACCCACCTCTGTTCCCAACCCAACAACTGGGTTGCGCAATTTAGCGCTCCTTGACCCAATAGTTGGTTAAAAATTATGTTTGTCCTACTGTTGATCAAAATTATTGTGTTCCATTAAAATATACTCAAAAGCAAGATACGAGTGACATTTTTTTTTTTTACAAAAATTGCAGTGTATGGTCATTGTAGTCCTATACAGCGTTTTCAAATATTTTCATGTTCATAAAATGTCTGATTGTAAATAATGTTAATGAGATTAATCAATAATAAAATTCCCATCAAGATAAAAGTACATTTTTAAAAAAAAAGCCTTTAACCCAAAAAAATGTGTTACTCATTGAAAAACAACCCAAAAATGGGTCATCATTTTGAAAACCCAGAAATTGAGTTTAAATAATATCCTTTTAACCCAAAAAATTGATTACTTTTCATAAAAATAACTACAAAATGTAACCCAACACTAGCAACTCATAAATTGGGTTATCAAAATAACCCAGCATTTTTTAGTGTGTGTTTTATTTCTCAATTCAACATTATATAATATCAATCCATGTTTTATTGTCAGTACAACTTTGTCAAGTTTTTTTGTCAATACCAACATTTACTATGTAGGATACCGCAAAATCTGGATTTTGAAAACATCAATACACCTTTAGTAATTAGAAGTAATACAACTGTAAAACAAATGTAATTGGTGATAAGTGAAAATAATTATCTTAGTCTCCTTCACATCGTTTCCTTGGACGTTGCATCAGCATTGCGAAATGTCGATTTTACAGCAATATCTATAATTTAAGCCATTTTAGGCTTGAACTTTATAAACGTCACGCAAATTAATGTGTGACTCCTCACTTTTTTATTTCCTCATAAGTCAGTTTCATATATCAAATTTAAGGAGTGTGAGAGCTAAAATGCGACTGACAAAAATCCCAATCTGATGGCAGAAATAAAATGAGTCTGATATACGAGGAGAGGAAAAACAACACGGATGGAAAATGGCAAAGAGAGACAGAAAATAATAAAAAACTGGAAAGAGATGGTGTTTATTTTCTGAACTGAAGCCAACTGATAATTAAAGCTCTGACATCATGGCGCTCTAATTAAGCCTGGCATTCATTAGGCATTCATTAGGACCTAGAGAGGGGAGGTAGGGGGATCGCGGGCCGTGTTCGTTAGTTGTATTATTATTTTTTTGGATTTGTTAAGTATTCATTATTACACTTTTGTGACGATTGAGAACGAAAGAGAGTAAAACGTGATTTTTTTAGGACCTCTACATCGGAACTCCTCAGAAATTTCACCTTACGATTTTGCCAACAGAATCAAACAATTTTGGTTGGACAGGAAGGCGATCGTACTGCTTTATCATCATTTTGTTGAACTGCCTTTACCTTTGGGAGCATTATATGTGTTGAGATCAGCACATTTGCTTAATTGTGCAGCAAACACATTTAATAGTCTGAGTACAAAATCCATCTGTGAAGAATATTTTTTTTTATACAGTGGTACAAGGTCAATTGGTTTTAGGACCAAGCTTGTAACTCTGAACACTCGTATCTGAAATTAGCCCCGCCCATTGAAATGAATTAACCCACCCCCCACAAAAAAATATGCTCTTTAAAAATAGAAAAATACTTTCGGATAAGAAATACTGTCTAAAAATGACTACTACTACAAACAACTGCAGTACATTTATAAAATAATGTAACTTCTTCGTCCATTGATGGCTCAGTTACAGCTCTTTTTATTACCTATTCTGTGTTATATGTGTTTTATGTTGCGTGATTGTACCAAGAAAAAATCCTAGTTTGTGAACCCGTTCTCAAACAACGGCAATAAAAACTATTCTGATTCTGATTCTGATTCTGATTCTCATTGTTGCCAAGTCCACTTATCATAAGCGACTTTGGGCTTGTTTTTATAGAGCTGGTTGCTTGTTTCTCTCGCAAGATCTGGCAACACCGTCTCAGTGGTGTAACGATAGGAACTAGGAACTTGTTGTTTATGTTGCACTGGGACGTCTTTAAGTGACGGACCGGAGAGGTCAGAGTTGACAGCAACCGACATGTATATCTGCATAAGACCCAGAGTGCAAGGCTATTGGTCGCTAATCCAGTTTTTATAGTCATGAGAAAATTGAAATAAGTCAGGGAAAACTTATCGGCAGCTTCTCAATGATTTCATGGATTAATGTCCGCTTTGTGGCTGTTGGTTTGGTGCGGAGGCGGAATCCTGTTTTGGAGTGCTGCGCCACTTTGCCGAGTCTGCTACGGGGTAGAATATGTTTCTGTGGGTGTTGTCCTTTGCAGTTCTCAGTTCCGACAGTTGGTAGACAAGATTTTGTTCATCTCTGGCTCTGTGCTGTGGACCATTACTACTTTAATCCGCAACCTAAATGCTATTACCTCAAATTATGGTCACAAATTAAAGCATCTATCAAATTACTTAAAAACTGACGTACCACTGTTGTTATCAAGGTGCTTCCAGCACGTTTTTGGGTTAGTGATTATTAAAAAGAGCCAAGGCAACTTATCATAAGCGACTTTGGGCTTGTTTTTATAGAGCTGGTTGCCTGTTTCTCTCGCAAGATCTGGCAACACCGTCTCAGTGGTGTAACGATAGGAACTAGGAACTTGTTGTTTATGTTGCACTCGGACGTCTTCAAGTGACGGACCGGAGAGGTCAGAGTTGACAGCAACCGACATGTATATCTGCATAAGAGCCAGAGTGCAAGGCTATTGGTCGCTCATGCAGTTTTTATAGTCATGAGAAAATTGAAACAAGTCGGGAAAAACTTATCGGCAGCTTCTCAATGATTTCATGGATTAATGTCCGCTTTGTGGCTGTTGGTGAGGTGCGGAGGCGGAATCCTGTATCATGAATCAATTTAAGTGGACCCTGACTTAAACAAGTTGAAAAACTTATTCGGGTGTTACCATTTAGTGGTCAATTGTACGGAATATGTACTTCACTGTGCAATCTACTAATAAAAGTCTCAATCAATCAAAAAAAAAAGAGTGCTGTGCCACTTTGCCGAGTCTGCAACACGGTAGAATATGTTTCTGTGGGTGTTGTCCTTCGCAGTTCTCAGTTCCGACGGTTGGTAGACAAGATTTTGTTGATCTCTGGCTCTGTGCTGTAGACCATTACTACTTTAATCCGCAACCTAAATGCTATTACCTCAAATTATGGTCACTAATTAAAGCATGTATCAAATTACTCAAAAACAGACGTACCACTGTTGTTATCAAGGTGCTTCCAGCACGTTTTTGGGTTGGTGATTATTCAAAAGAGCCAAGGCAACTTATCATAAGCGACTTTGGGCTTGTTTTTATAGAGCTGGTTGCTTGTTTCTCTCGTAAGATCTGGCAACACCGTCTCAGTGGTGTAACGATAGGAACTAGGAACTTGTTGTTTATGTTGCACTCGGACGTCTTTAAGTGACGGACCGGAGAGGTCAGAGTTGACAGCAACCGACATGTATATCTGCATAAGACCCAGAGTGCAAGGCTACTGGTCGCTCATGCAGTTTTTATAGTCATGAGAAAATTGAAACAAGTCGGGGAAAACTTATAATGATTTCATGGATTAAACGTTTTTGGGTTGGTGATTATTCAAAAGAGCCAGCAGCTAGCTGTAAGAGACTAGGAAAAAACCTCCACTTGAACCTCTAAAGTTAAAACCATATATATATATATATATATATATATATATATATATATATATATATATATATATATATATATATATATATATATATATATATATATATATATATATATATATATATTTTTTATTTTTTATTTTTTTATATACAATAATAAACAATAAACAAGTAATTAAAATAATTTTTACCTTTGTGTTGGTGAATATTTGTGGCATTTGTTTGAATAGTCTGGTAGTTTTGCAAGTTTTAAAAGGCGATCCTTCCTTTTCCGGAAAAAATCCCGATCTCATCACAATTAAAAACTTGCAGAGGGTCAAAGCCGCCTTTGCCAATAAAATCTTCAAAGTTCTTGATAAACTCCTCTGTAGCAGCTTTGTCAGCTGTGAACACGGTTCGCCGTAAGTTGTTCTTCCGTGCTGGTTCATTGAATAAATAAATGAATAAAGCCTTCGTACGCCAAGACGTTGTTTGCACGCAAAGACATATTTGGATTGATCTAAAGATTCGTAGACCGAAACGGTCGCAACTAGAAGCGTTTGTTAAACAAGGTTCCACTGTACCTGAGTTTTGAGTCTAAATAAGAAAAGGTTAGAGATAACACCGTTAAGGAATCCTTGAGACGATACTGATACCTTTTATTGGATGAAGTGTTGTCAGTGTTTTAACATTTACTTTGTTCGGTTAAGAAGATAAAGAAGCAGACTTGTGCATATTAACCAAAAAAACAAAAACAATATTACTATCTACTGTTTTAGAAACTTCTAGAGCAAAAAGACACTTTCAGTGGACAATTATGTGTAATTATGTTTACTGACTCCAACCTACAGTGGGCGGCGCTCATTGCTCGCAGAGCCTCCATAGTTGTGTGCACTGCCGCATTGTAGTTTCCTGTAAAATTTTACACGAAACACTGCATTTCCCTACATAGAGAAAATTTAATAACTTTTTTCTCTAATGCCGCCCTACAGTGGACCTGCTCTGCGTACTCGTTCTGCATGACAGTGAACTAAAGAGACAGTCGGTGGTATGTACGAACATTAAATGCCACAAGAGACAAGGAAGTGAGTAGTACTCGATACCAGCTGCTCCGAGCAAAATATTGCAGCCAATCTGAATAGTCACATCAACTGTGTCAGAAATTGATCTCAGCGGTGAGTCAAGGAAAAAATTCAATTGAAATGTTATGATATGCTTTGGTATCAAAATGCAGAACGATGTCACATGTAATCGATTGTAAGAAAATGCCATCAACTAGTTTTTTTGCAGAGCAGACGTCCGCTTTGTGAGCGCGTAGACCTCTGTTCCACATAGATTCCACTCAGGATTATCCTGAATACTTCTCAGATGGAAATGTAAAAAATGACAACATGAAAGAAGTAGTTGAAAGTTTCAATAGTGAACATTGGACCAAATCTGGAGGAAAAGATTCCTGATCAGTCAGTTGAGGACTTGAATGACACTATAGACAGAAATCCACACTTGAAGTTCCTAGAAGGTGTGAGATAAGAGGGAATAATCAATAGTGTGTAAAAATGTAAATCCAAGACATCAACTCATTGTAACGGAATTTATATGGATTTCAGAACCTTGAACAAGCTACCATTTCTATCAGGGGAATTCCCAGACAAAATGAAAATAGCACTGGACTGAAGACAAACTACAGACCTGTTTCTTTAATTCCACAATTTTATAAAATTATTGAAAATGTGTTTGACAACAGATTGGACAAAGTCTTGAATAAAAATGAAACACTTACAGACAACCAATACGGATACAGAGCCAATATTTATTTATAAAATAACGGAAGAGATCACCAATGCAATAGATAGCAAACAATGTGCTGCTGCAGTGTTTATGGATTTAACAAAAGCGTTTGACACGATCATATATTTTGATCAACAAATTAGAACGGTATAGAATCAGAGAGTTGGTCTTTTTTTCTTTCTTTCTTTAGTTTATTTCGAACATGAACACACTTACAGCATAATACATCACACAATTTCATATCATTTCATTTTACATCATGCCCGAAAAGCAGTGACGTGCAGTCACTAGAGGCAGGTGAGGCGGGGCCTCACCTGCCATCATGGAAAGAAAAAAAATGTAAAAAGAAAACATTTTTATTAAATTGTTATATGTATCCAGTGATTATACTATAAATTTATATTCCATTTAACTTCACCAGTTTTAGATTATTTTTATTCAAAATCGCTGAATTTTCACATTTGCCGTTCAAATACTGAGAAGAGACGGTGCGGTGATCAGCAGCCAGTTGAGGCACGTCACTCAGTGCCTCAACATGGATTGCTGACTCGGCTAACTGCTGGCCTGCTGTGCAGTGAGACTGTATTGCTATATGAATTATATTATTCATTTCCATAGTTTAGTTAGCTGAGGTATATAATGTACAGTGTATTTTGTCAACAACTGTATGTGTGTAACGTATTGCTTGTGCTGAGCGATCATAAAACGGCTGCAAAAGACGCACTGGCTGAGGCTCCAGTAATCCCGCCTCCTGCACCCCCGGCGTAGATTGCAACCCCTGACGGGAGTGTTATATCAACTAAAGCCCACACTTAAACTTTCCACGTGCAAGATTGAATCTATTTAAAAAAGTTATTTAATAAGAAGCCAAAAAGTGCAAAAACAATAATGTTCGTGTTGGAGGAGTTGTGAATGACTGCAGGGCCACAACATTAGGTACACCTGCAGACTGCAGGTGTACCTTATTCACAACTCCTCCAACACAAACATTATTGTTTTTGCACTTTTTGGCTTCTTATTAAATAACTTTTGTAACCTACTTTTATGGGCTTTCCTCTTTGTGATGTTAAGTTCCTGTTATGCGCTGTTATACAGTATATGCCTTGAGCTCTTATTTTGAAGGCGCTAAGAGCGGAAGTGATGACACGTTGGAGTGGAGCGGAAGTTTTTGAAAGAAGGTAAATAAAGTGGTCCTCGTGTAAACTGGAGCCTCCGTGTTTGTTATTTTGTAGTTTCATACAGTATAGGCGACATTTATAAACCCTCGGTTACACTTTTTTAAATAGATTCAATCTTGCACGTGGAAAGTTTAAGTGAGGGCTTTAGTTGCTATAACACTCTCGTCAGGGGTTGCGTTAATCCAGCACAACAGCGGCGAATGGACTTCATTTATAAAAAAAAGGTAAGACCATAATAACGTTTTTTTTTATTAAATGTGCTTTTTTGTGTGCTACAGTTTGTATGTGTAAAGTTAAAGTTAAGTTAAAGTACCAATGATTGTCACACACACACTAGGTGTAATGAAATTTGTCCTCTGCATTTGACCCATCCCTTGATCACCCCCTGGGAGGTGAGGGGAGCAGTGGGCAGCAGCGGCGCCGCACCCGGGAATAATTTTTGGTGATTTAACCCCCAATTCCAACCCTTGATGCTGAGTGCCAAACAGGGAAGAATGCTGGTATGAGCTTTTAAACATAAGCCGTTAACTGCTGCCAATCAAATGGTGAATAAGATACTCTTTAGGGTTCATATGTTTGTAAATCTGACTGTGATGAAGTCAGTGCCTCACCAGTCATGAACCTCACCGCACGTCACTGCCGAAAAGGAGTAGGAAGAAGCAAAGCTTATTTAATCCTACCCCTTTCCCACTTCAGAGCATTTACAAATATTTAGAATCATTTACTGACCTTTTTATATAATAAAATAACATCTATGAATTAGTATACACAACAGTTTTGTAATATGTAATTAATTAATTCAGTCATTATTAACATACTTAGATGAAGAATATCTTATTTCCAATAAGGTTGGAAATATTTCTCATAATTCTTCTTCTTTGTACTTAGTAAGCACTATTATTTTCAACAACCTCTTTAACTGGATCATGTGAGTACAATTTTTAACTTCTATACTTAATCCATTCCATAATTTAATTCCACATACGGATATGCTAAAAGTTCTAAGTGTTGTACGAGCATATAGATGTTTTAAATTATTTTTTCCTCTAAGGTTATATTTCTCCTCTTTAGTTGAGAAGAATTGTAGAACATTTTTGGTATCAGGTTATAGTTTGCTTTGTACATCATTTTAGCTGTTTGCAATTTTACCAAATCATCAAACTTTAATATTTTTGACTCAATAAATAAAGGGTTTGTATGTTCTCTATATCCAACATTATGTATTATTCTAACTGATCTTTTTTGTAACACGGTTAGTGAATGTAGAGCACATTTGTAGTTATTTCCCCATATTTCTGCACAATAACTCAGATATTGTAATACTAGCGAGCAGTAGAGAATATGAAGTGATTTTTGGCCCAGGGCGTATTTTGCTTTATTCATTATTGAAATGTTTTGTGCCACCTTATGTTGTATGAACTGGGTAAGAAGCTACTTAACCAACAGGAAACAATACGTGACGATCGGAGAACACACTTCTACAGAACTGAAAATATCTTGTGGTGTACCTCAAGGATCAATACTTGGACCAAAATTGTTCAATCTTTATATAAATGACATTTGTAAAGTTATAAAGGACTTAAAGGTAGTATTATTTGCAGATGACACGACTGCATTTTGTTCAGGAGAGAACACACAAAAGCTAATTTTAATGAAAACAGACTGAATGAACAAATTAAAAAGATGGTTTGACAAAAAAAGACTATCTTTGAATTTCAGTAAAATTAAAATAATGCTATTTGTAACAGTAGAAGGGAAAGTCAAACACAAATACAAATAGACACAGTAGACATTGAAATGGTAAAAGAAAACACATGTTTTGGCGTAATAATAGATGATAAAGCCAATAAAGATGATTCTGAAATTTTTTATTTTTTTTTCAACTAACATTTTTTGTAAGTTTTCCATTTGTTACGGTTTCGGGCGCCATTTAAGCACCGTATCAGTTTGGTACTCGTATCTGTTCAAATGTAAACGATACCCATCCCAGCCGCTCTGCCCCTCATTTTTGGGACTCATTACCACCAGACCTTTGTAACTTAGACTCAATATCCCTCTTCAAATCACACCTATTCCTGACTGCTTATTCATTGTAAATCTTATCGATCTTTGTTGTTGTTGTTGTTTTTATCCAATTGATTTTATCGTTTTGATTTTGTACGGTGTCCTTCAGTGCCCAGAAAGGCGCTTTATAAGTAAAATGTATTATTATTATTAGTATTATTATCCCTAGTAAGGATGTCAATCACTATATGATTTTTCGGACCATAAGGCACACTTAAGATCCTTTCATATTCTCAAAACTCGACAGTGCGCCTTATAACCCGGTGCGCCTAATGTACAGAACAGTTTTGATTGTGCTTACCGACCTTGAAGCTATTTTATTTGGCACATGGTGAATGATAAGTGTGACCAGTAGATGGCAGTCACACATACGAGATATGTGTAGACTGCAATATAGATGGCAGTCACACATAAGAGATACATGTAGACTGCAATATGACTCAAGTAAACAACACCAAAATTGTATCTTACATTGAAAATATAGAACATTACACACGGCGCTCAGAAATCGGTCAAAATGTTTTAGTACAACTTGGGTAAGCTATGAAGCCGCACCGCTTGATGGATTGTACTTTGCTTCAACATACGAGTATTATTATGGTGTGTGTGTACAAGGTAAGACATATTATGTGGCGTTTTGTTTCGCAATATTATGCAAAAAGCTACTTTTCTTACCTTCTGCTACATGCTGATCTGTATTTGGGATCTGCATAAGTCTATGCAACATTTTGACCAAAAAAACACCATTACATGTTATGTAGACCACAAAGAAGTGTTTTCAATTTAGAAATAAATTAAATTAAATATGACCCCCTATGAATCCGGTGCACCTTTTGTATGAAAATAGACTTAGCCCCATGGTCCGGAAAATACGGTACTTCTAGTAGCATATGGTTTCATATCATATTGTCATGAAGGAAACAAACTTTGGACAAAAGGAAATGAGATAATAGATGGACATAGTAGATGATGTCATGTTACCAGGCCAAGCTTGGAGTGATACAACGATTAATAAAAGAGGTGTAACAAAAGTAGTTTAGGTTCACCATCCATTTTTTTGATCAGAGGATTTTCTGATAGCTAATTAGGCATGGAGGGCTAGCCATCGACAGCTGCATTCATCATCATAAAACGTAATAATTAATGACATTCCAACAAAGAAAAATATGCAAATGAGCGCCGCTCATTAGCATTTTCATATTCAGATCCCATAATGCTTTTGCTGACAAGGTTGTAATTAATGAAAATTCATGTCTCTTCGCCGAGGCCTAGATTGGATCGAATTCATTCGCAATCCCCCGAACGAGGAGTGGAGGGGAAAAAACACGACGGGGATCACTGCCAAGTTTTTGGGGAGATAAGCGGCGGGGGGGGGCTATTGAGAGCGTGAGACAAGGAGGAGGTTAGACAGGCAGACAGACAGACAGACAGGGAGAGAGGAAGGCAGATGGTTGGAGATGAAAGGCAGACAGGCAGTAAGAAAGTGACAGATACACAGAGAGAAGCAGCTAGAAAGAAAGGGAGAGCGTACAGTATAGCAACACTCTTAGACGCAGAAGATGAGAGGACAAGTTTTTAAATACGGCAAAATAGATACGATTTTTACACACAAAAAAATAAGGCTAAGTTTTGATTTAAGCAGTCGGACATATATATATATATATATATATATATATATATATATATATATATATATATATATATATATATATATACAGTATATATATATATATATATATATAAGAAATACTAAGTCAAGTATTTCATATATATATATATATATATATATATATATATATATAAATATATATATATATATATATATATATATATATATAAGAAATACTTGACTTTCAGTGAATTCTAGCTATAAATATATATTTTTTATTATAAATATATATATATATATATATATATATATATGTATGTATGTATATATATATATATATATTTATATATATATATATATATATATATATATATATAAATAAGAGAAATACTTTAATTTCAGTGTTCATTTATTTACACATATACACACACATAACACTCATCTACTCATTGTTGAGTTAAGTGTTGAATTGTCCATCCTTGTTCTATTCTCTGTCACTATTTTTCGAACCATGCTGAACACCCTTTCTGATGATGCATTGCTGTGTGGCACGCACAAAAGTGCCTTCATCAAATTCACTAGATGGCAGTATTGTCCTGTTTAAGAGTGTCACAACATTGCTGTTTACGGCAGACGAACTGCTTTACGGTAGAGGAAAACACGTCACTCAGGTCCGCATGCAGCTGGAGGGGGCGTGGCCTCCAGCTCCGCCTGAATTTCGGGAGAATTTCGGGAGAAAATTTGTCCCGGGAGGTTTTCGGGAGAGGCGCTGAATTTCGGGAGTCTCCCGGAAAATTCGGGAGGGTTGAAAAGTATTGCCTTCAGTGATGTCCGACTTCAATGATTAACTCTCAAAATACCATCATTTATGTCACCAAATGACCATTGCTGGAGAAATACTACACAGGAACACATTTAAAAGCTCCATCAAGGTTTTATATACACGCTGAAAGTATATACAGTTCTTTACATACAACATAATGTCATGGCAGCTCAATTTTTGTTTCATCTGACCACATAACTTTCCTCCAGAAGGTCTTATCTTTGTCCATGTTTCATTTCATTTCATTTGTATTTATCTCCTTCATTGATGTGCATCTCTGATCGATAGACAATATACCACAATTATTACATTTTACATTTACACACCAATGCCTGAGAAGGAGCAGGATGAAGAAAAATCCTATATTTTCCTGCCCCCTTCAACATAATATGTAGTCTTACTTATTAATATCATATAAACCAACAATTACATCCAAATATAACGAAAACAAACAAGTGCAAAACTTCATGAAGTACCAACCGAACAAAAAAACAAAAGAAGTAATATACACCTCACGGGATGATACAAAACAAATTCAAAACCAGGCAAAAAATAAGTAAGATAATAAATATAAATGGTGATGTCAGATGAAACAAAAATTGAGCTGTTTGGCCACAATACCCAGCAATATGTTTGGAAGAGAAAAGGTGAGGCCTTTAATCCCAGGAACACCAAACCTACCGTCAAGCATGGTGGTGGTAGTATTATGCTCTGGGTCTGGTTTGCTGCCAATGGAACTGGTGCTTTACAGAGAGTAAACGGGACAATGAAAAAGGAGGATTACCTCCAAATTCTTCAGGACAACCTAAAATCATCAGCTCGGAGGTTGGGTCTTGGGCGCAGTTGGGACAATGACCCCAAACACATGTCAAAAAATTGGTAAAGGAATGGCTAAATCAGAGTAGAATTAAGGTTTTAGAATGGCCTTCCCAAAGTCCTGACTTAAACGTGTGGACAATGCTGAAGAAACAAGTCCATGTAAGAAAACCAACACATTTAGCTGAACTGCACCAATTTTGTCAAGAGGAGTGGTCAAAGCAGAAGCTTGTGGATGGCTACCAAAAGCGCCTTATTGCAGTGAAACTTGCCAATGGACATGTAACCAAATATTAACTTTGCTGTATGTATACTTTTGACCCAGCAGATTTGCTCACATTTTCAGTATCAAATTCATAAAAGAACCAAACTTCATGAATGTTTTTTGTGACCAACAAGTATGTCCTCTTATCACTCTGTCACAAAAAAATAAGAGTTGTAGAAATGATTGGAAACTCAAGACAGCCATGACATGATGTTCTTTACAAGTGTATGTAAACTTTTGACCACGACTGTATATAAAGTAGCAGGCACATTTATAACAACATGTATTTTTTACGTATTTTGGTCATTTTAGGCATATGTGGCGCATTAATTTCATAGACGCTCGACACTTTTTTCCTTCAACAGTATGACTCACGGTAGACTTGGTGAGAGACAACAAACATGATAGAACAATCACTTACTGTACAATGTTTACTTTCACTAGAATGACGACTGATGGGGTTTTCATGTGTTCCATTTAGATGAAGAGTAATCCATAATCATAAAAATGGGTGGGTGCAAACCAGCGTCTTTTCGTGTCTTTCTCGCCATCTCAGGGTCTAAATTGGCTGTCAAAGTTGACCAACTTCTCGGTTTATGGCCACATCCTTCCACTATTCAGGTGAGAGGCATGGTTTGTAAACTACAATAACATTCCCCAGCTCAGAGGCGAGAAAACAGCTCACCTGCTCATGATGTCAATATAGCAGCTGTAGATAGTTAGCTCTCTCTACAATAACAAAATCGCTAGTACTTGGTTAATATTCAGGTCACAACATGTAAATGGATGCAAATTTAGTGAGTTTTATGAGAGGATAGATGCAGCAGACGCCATGACGTCATGACTCATTGGCTCAGTTGTGAGCTGACTTTGCGAGTGTTTATTCAAAAGTTAGAATTATTTTAAAAAAAGACATACAGTACAGGCCAAAAGTTTGGACACACCTTCTCATTCAATGCGTGTTCTTTATTTTCATGACTATTTACATTGTAGTTTGTCACTGAAGGCATCAAAACTATGAATGAACACATGTGGAGTTATATACAAACCCCGTTTCCATATGAGTTGGGAAATTGTGTTGGATGTAAATATAAATGGAATACAATGACTTGCAAATCCTTTTCAACCCATATTCAATTGAATGCACTACAAAGACAAGATATTTGATGTTCAAACTCATAAACTTTTTTTTTTTTTTTTGCAAATAATAATTAACTTCATGGCTGCAACACGTGCCAAAGTAGTTGGGAAAGGGCATGTTCACCACTGTGCTACATGGCCTTTCCTTTTAACAACACTCAGTAAATGTTTGGGAACTGAGGAGACACATTTTTTAAGCTTCTCAGGTGGAATTCTTTCCCATTCTTGCTTGATGTACAGCTTAAGTTGTTCAACAGTCCGGGGGTCTCCGTTGTGGTATTTTAGGCTTCATAATGCGCCACACATTTTCAATGGGAGACAGGTCTGGACTACAGGCAGGCCAGTCTAGTACCCACACTCTTTTACGATGAAGCCACGTTGATGTAACACGTGGCTTGGCATTGTCTTGCTGAAATAAGCAGGGGCGTCCATGGTAACGTTGCTTGGATGGCAACATATGTTGCTCCAAAACCTGTATGTACCTTTCAGCATTAATGGTGCCTTCACAGATGTGTATGTTACCCATGTCTTGGGCACTAATGCACCCCCATACCATCACAGATGCTGGCTTTTCAACTTTGCGCCTATAACAATCCGGATGGTTCTTTTCCTCTTTGGCCCGGAGGACACGACGTCCACAGTTTCCAAAAACAATTTGAAATGTTGACTCGTCAGACCGCAGAACACTTTTCCACTTTGTATCAGTCCATCTTAGATGAGCTCAGGCCCAGCGAAGCCGACGGCGTTTCCTGGGTGTTGTTGGTAAACGGTTTTCGCCTTGCATAGGAGAGTTTTAACTTGCACTTACAGATGTAGCGACCAACTGTAGTTACTGACAGTGGGTTTCTGAAGTGTTCCTGAGCCCATGTGGTGATATCCTTTACACGCTGATGTCGCTTGTTGATGCAGTACAGCCTGAGGGATCGAAGGTCACGGGCTTAGCTGCTTACGTGCAGTGATTTCTCCAGATTCTCTGAACCTTTTGATGATATTACGGACCGTAGATGGTGAAATCCCTAAATTCCTTGCAATAGCTGGTTGAGAAAGGTTTTTCTTAAACTGTTCAACAATTTGCTCATGCATTTGTTGACAAAGTGGTGACCCTCGCCCCATCCTTGTTTGTGAATGACTGAGCATTTCATGGAATCTACTTTTATACCCAATCATGGCACCCACCTGTTCCCAATTTGCCTGTTCACCTGTGGGATGTTCCAAATAAGTGTTTGATGAGCATTCCTCAACTTTATCAGTATTTATTGCCACCTTTCCCAACTTCTTTGCCACGTGTTGCTGGCATCAAATTCTAAAGTTAATGATTTTTTGCAAAAAAAAAACCATCAAATATGTTGTCTTTGTAGCATATTCAATTGAATATGGGTCGAAAATGATTTGCAAGTCATTGTATTCCGTTTATACTTACATCTAACACAATTTCCCAACTCATATGGAAACGGGGTTTGTACTTAACAAAAAAAGGTCAACTAACTGAAAACATGTTGTATATTCTAGTTTCTTCAAAATAGCCACCCTTTGCTCTGATTACTGCTTTGCACACTCTTGGCATTCTCTGGATGAGCTTTAAGCACACCTGTGAAGTGAAAACCATTTCAGGTGACTACCTTATTGTCCGGAAAATACGGTATGTCTTTTTGTTTTAGGGAAAATAAACACAAAACGTGACATACAAGAGGATACTAAGTGCAAAATAATTGTCTCTGAATCACAGTGTGTGTTTAAAATGTGAAGGCTCTCCTTTGAGTAGATAAAACACGGAATGATGGTGGGGGGGGTGGTAGGGGATTGTCACATTAATCCATAGGAAGAATAAAAAAACTGTACAGATTACACGGTTTTGAGTTTGTTCCAGTTAAAGCTGGATAATCTCAGTAAAGTGCTGTTTCATTGTGGCCTTCAGCCTCCTTGCAGTGTCTGCTTCATTCAGGCACCGTCCGAAAAATGAGCGTC
>NC_084567.2:32732500-32737500 GCF_033978685.3 Nerophis lumbriciformis | reverse complement strand
TTTGTTCTGTTGTGTTTATGTTGTGTTACGGTGCGGATGTTCTCCCGAAATGTGTTTGTCATTCTTGTTTGGTGTGGGTTCACAGTGTGGCGCATATTTGTAACAGTGTTAAAGTTGTTTATACGGCCACCCTCAGTGTGACCTGTACGGCTTTTGACCAAGTATGCATTTTAATCACTTGTGTATGTGAAAAGCCGTACATATTATGTGACTGTGCCGGCATGCAAAAGCAGTGCCTTTAAGGTTTATTGGCGCTCTGTACTTCTCCCTACGTCCGTGTACACAGTGGCGTTTTAAAAAGTCATAAATTTTACTTTTTCAAACCGATATCGATAATTTCCGATATTACATTTTAAAGCATTTATCGGCCGATAATATCGTCAGTCCGATATTATCGGACATCTCTAGTATTAACCTTTGAGAGCGGAGTTCTATGGTATCTCCTTCCAGCTGCTTCTCTGTCAAACACACCATCAGTAGCGTCTCCATATTTTTATGGATACATTTCCACAGTTTATAACAATACTTTAATGCTCTTAGACTTAGACAAACTTTAATGAACCACGAGGGAAATGTTTATTTGGTGTATTCATTTATTTTTTATTTTTTATTTTTTTATTTTTTTCAGCACGAGGCTTTGTCAAGTCAGCTCAACTTACACCTCTGTCATGTTTTTGATGATTTCTTTCTTTAATTCAATGAATATATTTTGCATCTTCTTAGCATTCTCTTTCAAACTCACTTGCTTTGTTCCCACGGTCGAAAAAATTGAAGTGGATCTGTAGCTATAAGCTAATCCATTGCGAGTAAATCGCCGGATATTTTGGTCGGATCTTTCTGGGCTCACTGTGACGTTGGTTACTTCAACTAGCGGCGGGGAGGATTACCACCCAAAAGTTGTGCTCACAATCTAAAGCCTAAGCGTCAAAGTCAAGGCATGAATGATCTACGGCCCCCGGGATGATATTTGATTAGTATTAGAACCGGCCTGAAAAAAAAAAAAAAAAGAAAAGAAAAAAAGGAATCCGGCCCGCAGGCCACAGCCGCCTGCTGCTGCTGCTGTTTTGCACGCACCAATACGCCATCAGTGTTGGCGCTAAGCATTTTCAAAATGGGGTCATCAAGTCATAAAAATGTATATTTTTGGGGTCCCACTTTTTTGAAAACAAATGATAAATGTATGTATTATCCTGTTATATCTCACATTCTATATTGTGTTTTGGAAAAAGGTTGTCATAAACGTCACTTAATACATTTAAAAAAATAATACAAAAAAAAACAAATTTTTATGCATATGTAAATTCAGTTATAAACATTCATTCACTTTCTTCTTTCCTTCATGGATCTAAACTTTACCGCTGCCGGTATTTTTTTCTTTATTTTTATTGTAATATTTTCAGAGTGTGTTTGTTCTATTTTCGACCAAAAAAAAACAATCTGAAGTTGTCTTTATTTTTTTGTTTTAATGCCATGATTTTAATAGTCCCTAACCCGCGTGTGCACAGATTTTCCTCCATGCGGCCCCTGAGCTAAAATGACTTTGACACCCCTGCTTGAAAGCATAACAATTAGTCAAGAAACAGCTCCCGTCCCAAAAAAGGTGTGAGCCTGGTACCACTGTACTCATACGTAGCATTAAACAGGCCTGAGTGAGCACAATGTGTCCGTCATGTCCTCAAGTATCATGTCTTTTTATTTTTTCAGACTAATAATAATGTTATATGTGTATATGTATATAAATGCATATGTATGTATATATGCATGTGTGTGGATATATACATATATATAGATACATATCTTCTTTTTTTCCTTTTTTTTTTTTTTTTTTTTACTATTTATATTACTAAATTATTGTGTATGCACCTTAGGGGATCTGCTCCAATTTTGTTGTTCTTTGAACCTGTTCACTGTAATAATGACAAATACAACTCTATTCTATTCTACTCAAGGCTGCTCCTACTGTAGCCATAAGCAGAAGATTTATTTGGAGGTCCCCCCACCCCTCTATTACAACATTCTGTTTGTGTTTTATTTATGTAAAACCATTTTTAGACATTTTTAAATCAAACTTAAATTTAATTCAATGCATTTTGTGCTAAAACAAATTTTTGGGGGCTTTTTTTTTCCCGCATAGGAAATATATTATTATAAGACAGTTATATCTCTTATATGAAACAAATCTATATATTCCAATATGCATTTTCTTTCAATCACAACACTGCAGCGCCTCCCCAAGTGCACCTTCAACGTGCTAAAAGTAGGTTCTGTTCTCTAAATTCCACTTCAAAACAGCCTCGAAAAGGTGATGCATACCGTATTTTTCCGACTATAAGGCGCACTTAAAATCCTTTAATTTTCTCAAAACTCAACAGTGCGCCTTATAACCCGGTGTGCCTAATGTACGGAATAATTTTGGTTGTGCTTACCGACCTCAAAGGTATTTTATTTGGTACATGGTGTAATGATAAGCATGACCAGTAGATGGCAGTCACACATAAGAGATAAAGTTAAAAAGTTAAAGTACCAATGATTGTCACACACACACTAGGTGTGGCGAGATTATTCTCTGCATTTGACCCATCACCCTTGATCACCCCCTGGGAGGTGAGGGGAGCAGTGGGCAGCAGCGGTGGCCGCGCCCAGGAATCATTTTGGTGATTTAACCCCCAATTCCAACCCTTGATGCGTTTAGACTGCAATATGACTCAAGTAAACAACACCAACATTTTATATGTTACATTGAAAATAAAGAACATTACAAACGACGCTCAAAAATCTATCAAAATGTTTTAGTACGACTTTGGTAAGCTATGAAGCCGCACCGCTTGATGGATTGTACTGTGTTTCAACATACAAGTATTATTATGGTGTGCGTATAAGGTAAGACATATTATCTGGCGTTGTGTTTCGCAATATTATGCAAAATCAACTTTTTTCACATTCTGGTACCTGCTGATCTGTATTTGGGATCTGCATAAGTCCTGAAAATGTCCTCCGCTGTTGCCATTTTTAATATAAAGTAGTGTAAAGTTCTTACTTATATCTGTCAGTAAAGTCGCCATGAAAGCGCTAAAACATACCGGTGTAGTGAGTTTATATTATTCACCCAAGGAACTTTAGTTATTGGAGAAATCCGGTCGGATTGTTTTTCACGGGACACATTTCCGGCGTAGTTGTTGCACTAGTGAGCCACGGATGAGGAGATGCTGCTCCGTTATTGATTTAAGTAAAGTCTGAATGTCATTAAAACAGTTAGCTCCATCTTTTGACACTTCTTCTACTCCCGTCCTTGCACGCTACATCGCTACAACAAAGATGACGGAGAAAAGATGCTGTCGATAAATAATAAATAAGACCGCCCACAAAACGGCGCATCCTGAAGCGACTGTCAGAAAGTGGCTTGAAGATGATCTGTAAAACATAATCTTTGCAACATTTTGACCAAAGAACCACCATTACATGTTATGTAGACCACAAAAAATCACAATATGACCCCTTTTTTAATGCGCCTTATAATCCGGTGCGCCCTATGGTCCCAAAAATACAGTACTTTGCATTGTCTATTTAGCACTTGTTATTTGGATCTTAGTAGATCAGGCCCTAAATGATTTGTCTTTGGGTTCTTCTTTGTCCCATTTTTTTTTAGAAGTCATTTTTTGTGTGTAATCCTGCTAACTAACAAGGGAACATCATCAAGGGTTGGAATTGGGGGTAAAATCACCAAAAATGATTCCCGGGCGCGGCCACCGCTGCTGCTCACTGCTCACCTCACCTCCCAGGGGGTTGAAAGGGTGATGGGTCAAATGCAGAGAATAATTTCGCCACACCTAGTGTGTGTGTGACAATCATTGGTACTTTAACATATCCTAACAGTACTCATGTGTTGTACTTTTATAAGGCAAAATTGAAGTCGTAGTTCATACTTAGACTTAAACTTAGACAAACTTTATTGATCAACAAGGGAAATTGTTCCACACAGTAGCTCATTTACAAAGGTTGGAAAGGATAAAGATGGAAAGGACAATGCACACAAAGGCACAAAAAGAGGGCGAAAACAAAAGGTATGAAGTAAAATAAATATGTACTATAGTAGCAATATAACATATATGTAATATTTACATACCGTATTTTTCGGATTATAAGTCGCTCCGCACTATAAGTCGCACCGGCTGGTACGGAAGTAGTAGCGGGTAGCATCTTTTTTTTCCCACAATGCACTTCAGCCATGACCCGCCCCCCGCCGAATTTTTATTGGTTGGCGTGTGTGTGTGTGTGTGTGTGTGACGATTGCTGATATACGCCTAGTCTCTTACGTGAATGAGATAAATAATATTATTTGATATTTTACGGTAATGTGTTAATAATTTCACACATAAGTCGCTGCAGAGTATAAATCGCACCCCCGGCCAAACTATGAAAAAAACTGCGATTTATAATCTGAAAAATACGGAATTATATATATAGGATATAATATATACTGATGTATCATATTATATTATTTAATTGATGGAAATGCCCCCCTCTACCTCAAAGAACTACTCACCCCCAAATCCTCCACACGACAACTCCGCTCCGGACAGGCTAACCTCCTCCAACCTCCGAGGACAAAGCTACGAACAATGGGAGACCGGGCTTTCTGCTCCGCCGCTCCTAGTCTGTGGAACACATACTTGCCAACCTTGAGACCTCCGATTTCGGGAGGTGGGGGGCGAGGAGGAGGCGTGGTTGGGGGCGTGGTTAAGAGGGGAGGAGTATATATATATATATATATATAAATAAACTTGAATTTCAGTGTTCATTTATTTACACATATACACACACATAACACTCATCTACTCATTGTTGAGTTAAGGGTTGAATTGTCCATCCTTGTTCTATTTGTCACTATTTTTCTAACCATGCTGAACACCCTCTCTGATGATGCATTGCTGTGTGGCACGCAAAAAGTGCTTTCATCAAATGCACTAGAGGGCAGTATTGTCCTGTTTAAGAGTGTCCCA
>NC_084567.2:32682500-32727500 GCF_033978685.3 Nerophis lumbriciformis | reverse complement strand
TTAGCCTACTATCAAAATGATTTTAAAAGCCTTATATACAGTAAGTGTTATAATGAAGGCAACACATGATGTAAGTGGCTATATTAGCCTACTATCAAAATGACTTTAAAAGCCTTACATAAGTGTTATAATGAAGGCAACACATGATGTACGTGTCTATATTAGCCTACTATCAAAATGACTTTAAAAGTCGTATATAAGTGTTATAATGAAGGCAACACATCATGTAAGTGTCTATATTAGCTATATTAGCCTACTATCAAAATTACTTTAAAAGCCTTATTTAAGTGTTATAATGAAGGCAACACATGATGTACGTGTCTATATTAGCTATATTAGCCTACTATCAAAATTACTTTAAAAGTCTTATATAAGTGTTATAATGAAGACAACACATGATGTAAGTGTCTATATTAGCTATATTAGCCTACTATCAAAATGACTTTAAAAGTCTTGTATAAGTGTTATAATGAAGGCAACACGATGTAAGTGTCTGTATTAGCCTACTATCAAAATTACTTTAAAAGTGTTGTATATCTGTTATAATGAAGGCAACACATGATGTAAGTGTCTATATTAGCCTAGTATCAAAATGACTTTAAAAGCCTTATATAAGTGTCATAATGAAGGCAACACATTATGTAAGCGTCTGTATAAATTTAGCCTACTATCAAAGGCCGACGCAAATATTTGTTGGCAGAAATGTTGTATTCTAATTTTCATTCTACACGTTTTTGGAACATTGGAAATCATTAGTAAAACGGAGGCTTCTCCCAGGATGAGATAACTTCTGGAAATTACTGGCTCAGAATGGCCAAAGTTATGTCTTCAGGCTGTCTTCTAATGGATTTATTACAATCTTTGCAAGCTGGGTAACTTTTGCTGTGGTCTGGAACAACATGGCACACAAACAACTATGAGAAATGTACAGTGTCGAAAGATTGTACGCCTCCTCTTTTATTTGGATTTTCCCTGATTACATGGCAACAGCTGTTTCTAAGGGAGGGGGGTCGTAAACAGCCATCGTCTTTGGTTACAAAACAGTTCTAAGAAAAGGGGCCTGGAGGGGATCCAGGCCCTGCTTCCTCACCGCTTTGTAGATCTCGGGTCAAGACACAATCTTCCTGTGGATTACAATAGAAGAAACCGACACCCTCATGTCGCTTCCCATCCTACACAGTGGAGTTTTACAAGCCTTTTGCTTGGTAGGATCAAAGACAGCTTTTGTCAATGTAATACAAAGTTTTGTGATAATTTAGATGCAATTATTCTGACATAAACATTCATTCACTTTCTTCTTTCCTTCATGGATCTAAACTTTACCGCTGCCTGTATTTTTTTTTATTGAAATATTTTCTGTTTATTCTACATTTGTCCAAAGTAAGACAAAGAAAACAATCTTAACTTGTCTTTTTTTTTTTTAGTTTAAATGCCACGATTTTAATAGTCCGGCCCGCGTGTGCACATAGTTTCCTTCCATGCGGCCCCCGAGCTAAAATGATACCCAACCCGGTCCCGCATTGTTTGTAAAAATACATTTAAAATAAGGTTTTCGGTGACTTATTGTACCTAAATTAGAATCATAACAATAAATACATGTGTAAATGTTTTTCAGCATTCACACAATAATAAAGATGATCGAATACTAACATGAAGGTTGATACTGTCTTAGATGAAATTTAGCTCGTTTGCTCAAATGAAAGTAATTCCATGCCTCTTGTTTTTTTATTTTATTTTTTATTTTTTAGCTTATTTTGAAAAACCCCTTCGTCTGTTTTCTCCAGTTTCCTCGATCCACACTCACTCCGGTTAGCGCTTGCTTCTTCTCCTCCACACGTTTCCTCCTCCATCCCTGCAGCTGTGTTCTCCTTTTTTCTCTCCAGCTGTTGCCAACAAATCACCTGCTCCCCCTCACACACACACACACACACACACACACACACACACACACACACACACACACACACACACGCTGTAACTATAGAATATGTGGTTTGAGCGCCAAAAGAGTAAACAAAATAAGGAAAAAAGGCAAAATCCATTATGGACACCAATGGGTAATCATAATATTTGGCAGACAATCCGCACACTGTGATAGCAATGATAAAATACTGAAAATCAAATATTATATATCATGAATAAAACCAAAACTCTGGAAAATCCAACATTTCTGAATTGTGTGAATGCTCCAAAGCATTCACACATATCGTTTTCTACATCAAAATTCCTCTATTTATTATTATTATTGTGTGAATGCTCCAAAGCATTCACACATATAGTTTTTATTCAACTTCTTCTTCTTCTTCTCCAGATTTTGGCGCGCTCTACCTTCCACATTTTTCACCCGATTCAAACCGTTCCAACTTCAAACTGTTCGGCCTATTCGGCAATTACGGGCTTTCCCTTGACAAATTCCAAAAATTCCCAGATTTCCCAGAATTCCAGGTTTTCCATGACATTTGTCCCATTCAAAATTAATTTAAACTTCCACCGTTTCAACAATTTTCAACAGATTTAAACCATTCCACCTTCAACACATTCCACCATTTTGGAAATTCAAACTACCCGTTTTTCCAAGTTCAAAAAAATTCCAGGATTTACCAGAATGCCTGTTTTTTTAAAGCCGTATTTCAACCCTTTTTTCTGGCGACTACTCCTTCCACATTTTTCAACCCAGTTCAACCGTTCCACCGTCAAAACATTCCTCTTATTAGGACTTAAATTGGTTTTCCCGAAATTCCAGGAATTCCGTAATACCATTTCTCAATTCAACATGTTACTGTTACAACATTTCTCGACCCTTTTGAACAATTCCAACACCAACCATTTCAACTCATTCAGACCATTCGAGTTTTTTTTTTACCATTTTCAAAAAAATTCTCGCTTTTCCCGAAATTCCCAATGTTTTGGGGGGAAATTCCCATTAAAATCAATGGGACATTCTTCAAAGTTCCACAACTCCCACATTTTTCATCTGATTCAAACTGTTCCAACTTCAAACTATTCAACCTGTTTCGGAATTGTGTGCTCTACTTCAACAATTCTAAAGAAATTCCTGGATTTCCCATAATTCCTTTTTTTTTGCCCGAATTCCAGGAATTCCGTTACACCATTTCTCAATTCAACATGTTACTACTTCAACATTTCTTGACCGATTTGAACAATTCCAACACAAACCATTTCAACTCATTCAGATCATTCAAGTTTGTTTTACCAGTTTAAAAAAAAAATCTTGTTTTTCCCGAAATTCCCAATTTTTTTGGAAATTCCAATTTCAATGGGTCATTCTTCAAAGTTCCACAACTCCCACATTTTTCATCTGATTCAAACGGTTCCAACTTCAAAATATTCAGCCTGTTTGGGAATTGTGTGCTCTACTTCAACAATTCTAAAAGAATTTCCTGGATTTCCCATAATTCCTTTTTTTTTGCCCGAATTCCAGGAATTCTGCAACACCATTTCTCAATTCAACATGTTACTACTTCAACATTTCTCGACCGATTTGAACAATTCCAACACCAACCATTTCAACTCATTCAGACCATTCAAGTTTGTTTTACCATTTTCAAAAAAAATTATTGTTTTTCCCGAAATTCCCAATTTTTTTTGAAATTCCAATTTCAATGGGACATTCTTCAAAGTTCCACAATTCCCGCATTTTTCATCTGATTCAAACGGTTCCAACTTCAAAATATTCAGCCTGTTTGGGAATTGTGAGCTCTACTTTAACAATTCTGAAATAAATTCCTGGATTTCCCATAATTCCTTTTTTTTTTCCCGAATTCCAGGAATTCCGTTACACCATTTTTCAATTCAACATGTACTACTTCAACATTTCTCGACCGATTTCAACAATTCCAACACCAACCATTTCAACTCATTCAGACCATTCAAGTTTGTTTTAAAAAAATTCTTGTTTTTCCCGAAATTCCCATTTTTTTTGGAAATTCCAATTTCAATGGGTCATTCTTCAAAGTTCCACAACTCCCACATTTTTCATCTGATTCAAACGGTTCCAACTTCAAAATATTCAGCCTGTTTGGGAATTGTGAGCTCTACTTTAACAATTCTGAAATAAATTCCTGGATTTCCCATAATTCCTTTTTTTTGCCCGAATTCCAGAAATTCCGTAACACCATTTCTCAATTCAACATGTTACTGCTTCAACATTTCTCCACCGATTTGAACAATTCCAACAACAACCATTTCAACTCATTCAGGCCATTCAAGTTTTTTACCGTTTTCAAAAAAAAAAAAAAGCTTTTACCGAAATTCTCAATTTTTGGGGAAATTCCAATTTTAATGGGACATTCTTCAAAGTTCCACATCTCCCACATTTTTCATCTGATTCAAACTGTTCCAACATCAAAATATTCAGCCTGTTTGGGAATTGTGTGCTCTACTTCAACAATTCTAAAAGAAATTCCTGGATTTCCCATAATTCCTTTTTTTTTTGCCCGAATTCCAGGAATTCCGTTACACCATTTCTCAATTCAACATGTTACTACTTCAACATTTCTCGATCGATTTGAACAATTCCAACACCAACTATTTCAACTCATTCAGACCATTCAAGTTTTTTACCGTTTTCAAAAAAAAAAAAAAGCTTTTACCGAAATTCTCAATTTTTGGGGAAATTCCAATTTTAATGGGACATTCTTCAAAGTTCCACATCTCCCACATTTTTCATCTGATTCAAACGGTTCCAACTTCAAAATATTCAGCCTGTTTGGGAATTGTGAGCTCTACCTTAACAATTCTGAAATAAATTCCTGGATTTCCCATAATTCCTTTTTTTTTTGCCCGAATTCCAGGAATTCCGTTACACCATTTTCAATTCAACATGTTACTACTTCAACATTTTTCGATCGATTTGAACAATTCCAACACCAACCATTTCAACTCATTCAGACCATTCAAGGTTTTTTTTACCATTTTCAAAAAACTTCTCGCTTTTCCCGAAATTCCCAATTTTGGGGGAAATTCCAATTTCAATGGGACATTCTTCAAAGTTCAACAACTCCCACATTTTTCATCTGATTCAAACTGTTCCAACTTCAGAATATTCAGCCTGTTTGGGAATTGTGTGCTCTATTTGAACAATTCTTAATAGAAATTCCTGGATTTCCCATAATTCCTTTTTTTTTGCCCGAATTCCAGGAATTCCGTTACACCATTTCTCAATTCAACAAGTTACTGCTTCAACAATACTCGACCGATTTGAACAATTCCAACACCAACCATTTCAACTCATTCAGACCATTCAAGTTTTTTTCACCATTTTCAAAAGAAATTCTCGCTTTTCCCGAAATTCCCAATGTTTTGGGGGGAAATTCCCATTGAAATCAATGAGACATTCTTCAAAGTTCCACAACTCCCATATTTTTCATCTGATTCAAACTGTTTCAACTTCAAAATTATTCAGTCTGTTTTGGAATTGTGTGTTCAGCTTCAACAATTCTAAAAGAAATTCCTGGATTTCCCATAATTCCTTTTTTTTTTTTGCCCGAATTCCAGGAATTCCGTAACACCATTTCTCAATTCAACATGTTGCTACTTCAACATTTCTCGACCGATTTGAACAATTCCAACACCAACCATTTCAACTCATTCAGACCATTCAAGTTCTTTACCATTTTCCTGAAATGTCCAATGTTTTGGGGGGAAATTCCCATTGAAATCAATAAGACATTTTTCAAAGTTCCACAATTTCCAAATTTTTCATCTGATTCAAACTGTTCCAACTTCAAACTATTCAACCTGTTTGGGAATTGTGTGTTCTACTTCAACAATTCTATAAAAAAATTCCAGGATTTCATTTTGACTTCAGCATTGGAGCATTAACATGCAATTCCTTCAGGAATTGTCTCATCTAGTTGAACATGGAACATGTATTTGTTAATAATACCCTCCTGTTTGTTTTGGTCTATTTTATTTCAGAAAAATAATACAAAAAAACACAAGTGTGCATGACAAAAGACGCTGGTTTTCAGGCGGATAGTGGCCGATTCTAATCAGATTGTTGTGATTATGTTGGTTTGGTTACATTTTAATCCAATCAATGCATAAGAAATTAAACATCTTTATTACATGCCTTCTCTCCTTTGCTGTTATGATTTGAGCATTGAGTTTACTGTGTGAAAAATGGAATGCTATTAAGGTTCAGGGTGGTAAATGCAATTTAAAGTGGTGTAAAGTTCAAAAAGTAAAGTAGATGGACGTGAAAGTCCTAAACAGAGCAATCATGCTGACTTAGTAGCACACAATGTTTCTCTCCGAATCGCCGCCTTTATGTCGTGACGGTTAGTTTCCATGGTAGCAGACGAGTAAAACGGTTCCAATGCATCCAGGGCAGTGCCATGGCAGTTGTTGGCATAGCCTGAATGGGCCCTTGGGTAAGCGGTTTAATTCCCGATTGATGTGTGTATAGGTGGAGGATGTCGGTGTGACACCATCAAGCGCCACGCTAATGACAGACATTGCTCCCTCTGTGAGAATGTTGTTCGCTAAAATAGTTAATTTCACAGCTTGGTTGGTGTTGGAGCCGACAGTTGCCCGCTCTGACAGTCGCCTAATGTTTTCGTCATGTAGATGCAATCCTGTCAAGCAAAAATGCTGAGAAATGCTGCACAGTGAATGAAATATTTTATACATGCCATATTCAAAGTAATATAGGAGAAAATAAATATTCAAAAATGACAAAAGCAATGGTTCACCTACACCAGGGGTGTACAACTCATTTTAGCTCAGCGTGGAGGAAAATATGTACACACTACAGACTATTAAATTATGGCATTAAAACTAAAAAATAAAGACAACTTCAGATTGTTTTCTTTGTCTTACTTTGGCCAAAAATAGAACAAACACATTCTGAAAATATTACAATAAAAATAGAGAAAAAACTACAGGCAGCGGTAAAGTGAATGAATGTTTATAACTGAATAAATTATGCATACACTGCAAAAACTGACATCTAAGTAAGATATCTCAAATAAGGGTGATATTTGCTTATTTTCTGTCTAATAAGATAATTCTTATCACTAAGCAGATTTTATGTTAGAGTATTTTACTTGTTTTAAGAGTTTTGGTCCTAAATGATCTCAGTAAGATATTACAGCTTGTTGCTGAGATTGTATGACCTATATTGAGTAAAACATGCTTGAAACTAGAATATCAACTGTTGCAAAGCTGTGTCATCAACATTCACAAGTATAAAAGTATTTTTTTTAAATAATAATTTCTTATTTCAAGCATGAAAAAAAAAAAAATCATGATTTGACACAATTGTATAATTATATAATTAAAACAGATGACAGCCAAATGAACTTTGTTGTTTTATTTTCAATGAAACAATAGAAAATACGTACTCATAAAGTAGTACAGTTGGCACAGTACAGTAAACTGACAGTTAATATTTAAACATTTAACATGTGACATTTCTAACTATTTTGAACAGAAATACTTCATGCACATTCAGATAAATTCCTCAAAATTACAATAAAAAAAAATGTGGCCGGGGGCCGGGTTGTATATATGTTCACTTGGCACTTGGTGCGATGATGTCATGTTATCGATGGAAAAATGCATTTTTAGACAATATGATTTGCCTGAGCCGCCCGAGAGTAACAAGTGGTTGCCTTGTTGCCTTTCCATTAAGAACAATAAATTAGTTTTTAGTATAAGTTTGCTGGTTTCAAGAAATGTAATGCCGAGCGCATATCATTATGTCAAGATAATGACACTAGCATTTACATAATTTAAGAATATTTTTCAACATATTGAGCAAAAAGGTCTCTTTTTTTTCTACCAAGAAAAGTGCACTTGTTATTAGTGAGAATATACTTATTTTAAGGTATTTTTGGGTTTATTGAGGTTAGCTAATTTTACTTGTTTTGGAATGTCTTGACAAGCCGAATTTTCTGGTTCTATTGGCAGATAATTGTGCTTTGTTAAAATAAAATACCCCAAATGTTTGTTTGTTTTTTTTCTTGTTTTTGAACACTTTTTGCAGTGTAAACATTTGTACTTTTTTTTTATTTTATGAATTAAGTAACGTTTATGACATCTTTTTTTCCAAAATACAATATAGAATGTGAGATATAACAGAATAATGCATACATTTATCAAGTCGGACCCCAAAACTGTACTGCGGGACCCCATTTTTATGAATGCAAAACAGCAGCAGGTGGCTGTGGCCTGCGGGCCGGTTCTAAGACTAATCAAATATCATCCTGGGGGCCATAGATAATTTATTTGCGGGCCCGATCCGGTCCGCGGGCCTTGAGTTTGACACATAGGACCTACACCTACACTTTGAGAATAACTGGTCTATAGCATTTTTCATTGTATAATTCATAATAAAGTTTGCAATAAGGGTGGGCAATACTGTAACATTTGGTAGTGATTCAATACCAAGTAAATACAGTGCCAGTATCGCCGATTCTGATACTCATCTTGATGTTTTTTGATGAAAAAAAAAATGTTAAGATTGGTCATGCTTATAATCAGAATAAAAGACAAGACAAATATTTAGGCAAACTGTTGCATTTTTCGATCAATAAACATATTTGTGAACATTTTAACAAAGTATAAATACAACAATATAAGACAATGTCACAATTCGGGATGATTACCTAATTTTATACTGTAATAGGGTATCTATTCACATCAAACTAAACTGTACTATATGTTGATACTTTGGTTTCACGTGAACAAACAGTTGGTGAGAAAACAAGCACTAAAGCAGCACTCATAGCGGACTCAGCTGGACTGCCTTTAGGTAACGTTACAGTTTTCTAGCCAACAAAGCAAGTATGCCTGATAAAAAAATCACTCAAACATACAATAAGGCTCCACTTTTCCAAATGTACTAGTTTGATACTAATTTACATGCTACTGATTATCATTTAACATTTTTTAATGTTTGAAATATACATATAAATGTTTTTGCTGAACCGGATGCGTTTGCCAAAAAAAATTGGTGAGTTTTTGTGCATGTTAAGGGCCTCAAAAACACGATGGAATAATGGAATAATAATCATTAAAAAATATCAATGGCATATCAAATACAATTTAAATAAAAATGTAATGCCTCTTTTCTATTTACAGCCTTCTGAGGTAAATATCAACATTAATTTTTTCCACAGGCTAAAAAATTTAAAAATTAAATCACAATGAATAAACCAACCATTCAGTACTTTAAACTGCTCAGTTTGCAACACACTGATCTAATCTGATGTGCCCAAGCCAGATACCTGCCATCTTTTCTTGGATGCTAGTTCATCAATGTCGGGGCTCAGGCTTTGAGCTGAGGCAACCTTCATTATCGAACGAAGGTGTTCATCAGTCTTTATATGTCGTAGTCCGCCGGGACCACAGTCTTGGGGACGTGCCTTAAAGGCACTGCCTTTAACGTACTCAACGAGCTGTCGTCAAGTCTGCTTTTCATCCATTCTAACAACGTGCGGCGGCTGTATGCACAAACATGTGAATGCAAGTCATACTTAATCAACAGCGATACAGGTTACACTGAGGGTGCCCGTACAAACAACTTTTACACTGTTAGAAATATACGCCACACTGTGTGAACCCACACCAAACAAGAATGACAAACACATTTCGGGAGAACATCCGCACCGTAACACAACATAAACACAACAGAACAAATACCCAGAATCCCATGCAGCCCTAACTCTTCCGGGCTGCAATATACACCCCCGCTACCACCAAACCGCCCCCGGTTGAGGTGGGCGGGGTTTGGTGGTGCAGTGTGTGTGCGTGCAGAAGCCGCACATATTATGTGACTGGACCAGCATTCGTTGGACTGGGTGAAAAGCGGACGTGACGATTTTCGGGAGGGGCACTGAAATTTGGGAGTCTCCCGGGAGGGTTGGCAAGCCTGAGAATTAGCGGTGAATGCGGTGTTAACGCGGCACCGCCGCTGAATATAATAATAAGGGCCAAGTGAAATTACACGGCGGGCCAAATACACATACCTTGTCCTGGAAAAGTTAGTGCTGCAAAGGGTTCTGGGTATTTGTTCTGTCGTGTTTATGTTGTGTTACGGTGCAGATGTTCTCCTGAAATGTGTTTGTCGTTCTTGTTTGGTGTGGATTCACAGTGTGGCGTATATTTCTAACAGTGTTGAAGTTGTTTATAGCGCCACCCTCAGTGTAACCTGTATCGCTGTTGATCAAATATGCGTTGCATCCACGTGTGTGTACGTGCAGAAGCCGCATAAATTATGTGACTGGGCCAGCACTTGTTGGACTGGATGAAAAGCGGACGTGATGATTTTCGGGAGGGGCACTGAAATTTGGGAGTCTCCCGGGAGGGTTGGCAAGTATGAGAATTAGCGGTGAATGTGGTGTTACCGCGGCACCGCCGCTGTACAACTCTAGTGTTAATTTGATATCGCCTCAAGGGCCAAGGGAAATTACACGGCGGGCCAAATTTGGCCCGTGGGCCAGAGTTTGACACCCATGTTCTAGTTCAACGACTGGAACAATGGTGAGGTTCTACCGGTTTTCTGCAAGCTCGTTCGTTATACTCAGTGCATAAAATCACATTTTCTTCGTTGGGTTGGACGTGTCCTCAGCATTGGAAGATACAATATGAAAAAAAAGGTATTATTTTTGGTAAATATTTGTGCATTTTATTCAGGTAAAACAAGTGAGGCCATTTCCAAACACGCTGCCCATTGTCCTGCCGCCCGTCTATTTCCACTCCCTTCAATTCCCCCTCGCCGTTCAACGTCAGAAGGGGTCTGCCCTGCTGGGGCTGAGACGTCTCTGATCGCCGTCTCCTGAGCGGCGTGTGGGTGCAGATGTGTCGTTATTGTGCAGCCAGGTGGTCACGCTGCAAATCACATGAAGCATATCAGCCGTGCGATGATCTGGCGGGTGGGGGGGACTCCGCCTGTCAAGTGACTGCCGTGCAGGTGTTTAAATGCTGTCACATTAGTCTAAATACAGATATTCACTTGCGAGTCAGGCTCCTGCAAAAGGGGAGGAAAAAGACAAGTTGTGTGGCGGACCTGTCAGGTTCAAACACTGATGACATTTATTAAACAGACAAGAAGCAAGGAATCACGCAGAGACAGAGTTAAATTTTGCTCAATTGAGGGGAGACGTTATTTGGGCTGTACTCTAGTTACAGATCCAAACTACGCTCCAAAGTCCAGCCCACGTGCTTCCTCTATTTATTTGGGAGGTCCCTGGTTGGTATATACAAGTGTGTGTGTGTGTGTGTGGGGGGGGGTTTAAGCAGTGACGTGCGGTGAGGTTGATGGCTGGTGAGGCACTGACTTCATCACAGTCAGATTTACAAACATATGAACCCTAAAGAGTATCTTATTCACCATTTGATTGGCAGCAGTGAACGGGTTATGTTTAAAAGCTCATACCAGCATTCTTCCCTGCTTGGCACTCAGCATCAAGGCTTGGAATTGGGGGTTAAATCACCAAAAATGATTCCCGGGCGCGGCGCCGCTGCTGCCCACTGCTCCCCTCACCTCCCAGGGGGTGAACAAGGGGATGGGTCAAATGCAGAGGACAAATTTCATTACACCTAGTGTGTGTGTGACAATCATTGGTACTTTAACTTAACTTTAACTTTACACATATAAACTGTAGCACACAAAAAAGCACATTTAATAAAAAAAACTTTATTATGGTCTTACCTTTACTTATAAATGAAGTCCACAACTAAAGCCCTCACTTAAACTTTCCACGTGCAAGATTGAATCTATTTAAAAAAGTGTAACCGAGGGTTTATAAATGTCGCCTATACTGTATGAAACTACAAAATAACAAACACAGAGGCTCCAGTTTACACGAGGACCACTTTATTTACATTCTTTCAAAAACCTCCGCTCCACTCCAACGTGTCGTCACTTCCGCTCTTAGCGCCTTCAAAATAAGAGCTCAAGGCATATACTGTATAACAGCGCTTAACAGGAACTTAACATCACAAATAGGAAAGCCCATAAAAATAGGTTACAAAAGTTATTTAATAAGAAGCCAAAAAGTGCAAAAACAATAATGTTCATGTTGGAGGAGTTGTGAATTAGATACACCTGCAGTCTGCAGGTGTACATAATGTTGTGGCCCTGCAGTCATTCACAACTCCTCCAACACGAACATTATTGTTTTTGCACTTTTTGGCTTCTTATGAAATAACTTTTTTAAATAGATTCAATCTTGCACGTGGAAAGTTTAAGTGTGGGCTTTAGTTGATATAACAATTCTACGGCGGGGGTGCAGCCGGCGGGGCTACTGGAGCCTCAGCCAGTGCGTCTTTTGCAGCCGTTTTATGATCGCTCAGCACAAGAAATACGTTACACACATACAGTTGTTGACAAAATACACTGTACATTATATACCTCAGCTAACTAAACTATGGAAATGTATAATATAATTCATATAGCAATACGGTCTCACTGCACAGCAGACCAGCAGTTAGTCCGTCCATGTCGAGGCACTGAGTGACGTGCCTCAACTGGCTGCTGTTCACCGCACCGTCTCTTCTCAGTATTTGAACGGCAAATGTGAAAATTCAGCGATTTTGAATAAAAATAATCTAAAACTGGTGAAGTTAAATGGAAAATAACTTTATTGTATAATCACTGCATACATATAACAATTTAATTAATTTTTTTTCTTTTTACATTTTTTTTTTTTCCATGATGGCAGGTGAGGCCCCGCCTCACCTGCCTCTAGTGACTGCACGTCACTGGGTTTAAGTGTATATACAAGTGTGTGTGTTTGTGTGTGTGTATGTGTGTTTTGGTTTAAGTGTATATACAAGTGTGCGTGTGTGGGTATAAGTGTATATACGTGTGTGTATATGTGTGGGTATAAGTGTATATACAAGTGTGTGTGTGTGTGTGTGTGTGTGTGTGTGTGTGTGTGTGTGTGTGTGTGTGTGTGTGTGTGTGTGTGTGTGTGTGTGTGTGTGTGTGTGTGTGTGTGTGTGTGTGTGTGTGTGCGTGCGCGCTGCTGGGTGAACTGAAGAAGTCATTATATCTTGTTAACAACAGTGTGTGATCATTGTGCGCCCGCCCGCGTGCATCGATCATATTGTCTTAATAAGGTCGCCTTTAATTAGCAGCAAATGCGTTGTGTCATTCAGATGAAGGCAACACCGCTGGTGTGAATGCATTGCAGAGCAAGAATGATCCCACCATGCACCTGACCACACCAGTTTTTTATTTAAGAGTAACCATGAGCAGATGTGTCCAAATTCATCTGCAAATGAAACAATCAGCGGTAAAGGAGGAGATGACATGACGTCTGCATTAGTCGGCAACCATCAATAACTGGCGTCGGCTGGGAGAAAATACCCTTAGAATTTTCTGGATTGTTTAAAATATTTAAAAATACCAAACAAAAAGAATTGTACTCGTTAAAGTGCAGATCTCAGCCAAGTCTGAATATTAAACCTTCATTTATAAACATCTCCTGCATATGCATGTGTCAATATAGCCACCATTAGTCACAGGGAAATACACACTTTTTAAGTCTCACATTTTTTTGCCCAATTTTCCACTATTGGTTAAAGGGTTTTAATATTCTGCTAAAAAATACCGTATTTTTTGGACTATAACGCGCACTTAAAATATTTTCATTTTTTTCAAAACTCGACAGTGCGCCTTATAACCCGGTGCGCCTAATGTACGGAATAATTTGGGTTGTGCTTACCGACCTCGAAGCTATTTTATTTGGTACATTGTGATAGGATAAGTGTGACCAGTAGATGGCAGTCACACATGAGAGATACGTGTAGACTGAAATATGACTCAAGGAAACAACACCAACATTTTATATGTTCCATTGAAAATATAGAACATTACACACGGCGCTCAAAAATCTATCAAAATGTTTTGGTACGACTTTGGTAAGCTATGAAGCCGCACCGCTTGATGGATTGTACTGTGCTTCAACATACGAGTATTATTATGGTGTGTGTATAAGGTAAGATATATTATCTGGCGTTTTGTTTCGCAATATTATGCAAAAGCAACTTTTTTTACCTTCTGGTACCTGCTGATGTGCATTTGGGATCTGCATAAGTCCTCAAAATTTGCGCGTGTCCGCCTTTGTAGTCTGTGTCGATAAGCTTTTAAAATATTGCAAATTTTGTTGGTTTGCCATGTCAAAAAAACAAAGTTTACTTTGTCAAAAGAAGTCTGAAAACACCTATTTACGGCTCCAAATACTTACATCAAATATTAAACGTTTTGAAAAATTGAGAAAATGTGCATAATTTGTGTTTTTGCCATGAAAAACAGAGTTTTCTTAGACAAAAAAGGCATAAAACATTGTTTTAACTTTATCTAATTCAAACAACTTTATTAATCCCTCAAGGGACAATTCAATTTGAGCAACAGGTTGTCGTGGTTCACAAAGCTTACATAGCTCACAATAAATAAAAATCAATATATACATAAACAATACAACACTCTAAAAAAATTTAAAAAAATAAAAAAATATATAATATATATATATATATATATATATATATATATATATACAGATAGACTTGAAGCTGACCTTGACATTTAACTTTGAATAGTAATAATAACAAAACAATATTTATGACCCATTTTTTTAATTTTTATGACTGAGATCCTTTTTGAGGGGAGCCCTAAAAGTAAAAAAAAAAAAAAAAAAAAAAAAAAAAGAATTTAAACTTTATTGCAAATTTTGTTGGTTTGCCATGTCAAAAAAAAGTAAGTTTACTTTATCAAAAGAAGTCTGAAAACATTTTTTTTTTTTTTTAATTATAAAAACATATGATTGATCAAGAGACTTAAGGGTAGAAAGTAAAAAATTTATATATATATATATATATATATATATATATATTGCAAATTGTGTCGGTTTGCCATGTCACAAAAACAAAATTTACTTTGTCAAAAGAAGTCTAAAAACAAATTTTTAAAAAAACATTTAAAAAAATTATAAAAATGTACAAAACTCATTTGGATGCCCAAGAATTTTAGGATGATTTTTTATTTTAGTTGTATTTTAATTCCGCAATTTCGCAAAAAAAACAAATAATGAATCAATATTGTTATGAATTATTGACCTATTTAAGGCTCCAATCACTTACATCAAATATTAAACTTTTTTAAAAATGGAGAAAAATTGTATATTTTGTCTTTTTGACCTTTGAGATTTAACATTGAATAATAATAATAATAAAACATTTATCACCCATTTTTTTAAACTTTTTTATGACTGACACCCTTCTTGACGTTTAAAATATTGCAAATTTTGTTGAACAAAGTTTACTTTGTCAAAAGAAGTCTGAAAACAAATTAAAAAAAAAAAAGCATTAAAAAAAAAACTATAAAAACTTATAATTGATAAAGAGACGTAAAGGTGGAAAGTTAAAAAAAAAATAATAATAAAATAGTTTTTAACATTTTTATGACTGAGACCCCTCTTGAGGGGAGCCCTAAAAGTTAAAAAAAAAAATCTATATAATGAATTGGTTTTGAAAATTAAAAATATCAAAATGGCCTCTGCAAGCTTTGATTTGTCAGTGTGTGGCCCTCAGTGGATGCAGTTTGGACAGCCCTGTCCTAGAAAGTATTGCATCAAAAGAGTTTACAGTGATGCTTTACCACATTAGTAGTACTTGGTGCTTTCAAGAAGGCATTTTGTTGTTATTGTGTCACAAGCTGTGTCGGCCCTTTTGTCCGTAACATGACAATCTTCAAAATAGTTTGTGGTAAAAAAATTGCGGATGGACTTGAAGTTGACCTTAAGATTTAACATTTAATAATAATAATTTAAAAAAAAAATATAGTACCCATTTTTAACATTTTTATGACTGAGAACCTTCTTGAGGGGAGCCCTAAAAGTTAAAAAACAAAACTTTTAAAATTTTGCAAATTTTCTTGGTTTGCCAAGTCAAAAAAACAAAGGTTACTTTGTCAAAAGAAGTCTGAAAACAAATAACAATTAAAACAAAAAAACATACAAAAAATTATTAAAACGTATCAATCAAGAGACTTAAGGGTGGAAAATAAAAAAAATTAAAAATAAAATGTATAATTTATTTTTAACACTTCTATGCGTGGGGCTCTTTTGTATGCCCAATAATTTTAGTGGGATTTTTATTTTTATTTTATTTGAACTCTGTAATTGCTCAAAAATAACTATGAATATATGAATTATGAATATTCCACTTTAAAAAAATTGAGAAATATTGCAAATTTTGTCTTTGCCATGAATAAATAGGGTTTTCTTGGACAAAAAAAGGCATAAAACATTTTTTTTTACTTTATATCGACAGATAGACTTGAAGTTGACCTTGAGATTTAACATTGAATAATAATAATAATAATATACAAAATATATGACCCATTTGAAAATATATATATGACTGAGACCCTTCTTGAGGGGAGCCCTAAAAGTAAACTTTTTTTTTTTTTTAAGTAAAATTTTTGAAAATTGTGTCGGTTTGCCATGTCACAAAAACAAAGTTGACTTTGTCAAAAGAAGGCTAAAAACAAAAGAAAAAAGAAACATTTAAAAAAATTATAAAAATGTACAAAACTCATTTGGATGGCCAAGAATTTTAGGATGATTTTTTATTTTAGTTGTATTTTAATTCCGCAATTGCTCAAAAAAAATAATAATGAATCAATATTGTTATGAATTATTGACCTATTTAAGGCTCCAATCACTTACATCAAATATTAAACTTTTTAAAAAATGGAGAAAAATTGCATATTTTGTCTTTTTGGCCTTTGAGATTTAACATTGAATAATAATAATAATAAAACATATATCACCCATTGTTTTTTCCTTTTTATGACTGACACCCTTCTTGAGGGGAGCCCTAGAAGTTTGAACTTTTAAACGTTTAAAATGTTGCAAATTTTGTTGAAACATGTTTACTTTGTCAAAAGAAGTCTGAAAACAAATGTAAAAAAAACATTAAAAAAAAACATAAAAACGTATAATTGATAAAGAGACGTAAAGGTGGAAAGTAAAAAAAATATAAAAAATAAAATAATTTTTAACATTTTTATGACTGAGACCCCTCTTGAGGGGAGCCCTAAAAGTAAAAAAAAAAAAATCTATACATTGAATTGGTTTTGAAAATTAAAAATATCAAAATGGCCCCTGCATGCTTTGATTTGTCAGTGTGTGGCCCTCAGTGGATACAGTTTGGACAGCCCTGTCCTAGAAAGTATTGCATCAAAAGAGTTTACAGCGATGCTTTACCACATTGGTAGTACTTGGTGCTTTCAAGAAGGCATTTTGTTGTTATTGTGTCACAAGCTGTGTCGGCCCTTTTGTCCACAACATGACAATCTTCTAATCGCACGTGCGTCTCTGTTTAGTCGCTCTCGCTGCTCATTGTGCCGCACTTCAATACTTCTCCTGCATTGTGCCGCTAATTCAAAATTTCACACCTTTCCTCTTCTTGCTGGCGCTCTCTTTGTCTCCCTTGCGTGGTTTCCCCTTCAGTGGCGAGCCCGCAGACAAGAGGAAACGTGCTAAATCCACCTCTAAGAGCCTTTCAGTGTGACATTAGCAGTCGTCATCCGTCTGCCACACAATGCACCAGCACAGTTTAGCGGCCTTTCTTTAAATATTGTCGCATCAATAATAGACTCGGAACACAGAAGCCGGCGTTTAGTTGGAGGTAATCCTGAATGTTTTACAGCGGGTATTTTTTTTTTTTTATTGTCTTGCGAGCATAATTAGAATATGTTGCTTTTCTTCGTTTGTTTTCGCAGGAACGCGGGCTTAGCGCCTGGTGGATGTTGACTCCGGATGCTATTGTGTCTTAAGGTTTGGGTGGAAGTGCTGCCCAAAATCCTCCAGACAAAAGTGGCGATTATTGTCGGGTGGAAAAAATAGACACCCTGGAAAAATTTCAAATCCTTTGAAATTAAAGAAAAAAAATGGAGAAAAAAATGCCTATTTTGTCTTTTTGCCATGAAAAACAGGGTTTTCTTGGACAAAAAAAAGGCATAAAATATTTTTTTTTACTTTTTATCAACAGATAGACTTGAAGTTGACCTTGAGATTTAACATTTAATAATAATAATAATAATAATAATAATAATAATAATAATAAAAAATATATATGACCCATTTTTACTATTTTTTATGACTGAGACCCTTCTTGAGGGAGCCCTAAAAGTAAAAAAAAAACCATTAAAAACATGTAAATTTTGCAAATGTTGTTGGTTTGCCATGTCAAAAAAAAACAAAGTTTATGTTGTCAAAAGAAATCTGAAAACAAATGAAAAAAAAACCATTCCAAAAACCTATAAAAATGTACAATTTTAAGGGGATTTTTTATTTTAATTGTATTTTTATTCCGTAATTGCTCAAAAATTAATAATGAATCAATATTTGTTTTGAATGATTGACCTATTTAAGGCTCCAATTACTTACACCAAATATTCCACTTTAAAAAAATGGAGAAAAATTGCAATTTGTATCTTTTTGCCATGAAAAACAGGCTTTTCTTGGACAAATAAAGGCATAAAACATTTTTTTTACTTTGTATCAACAGATAGACTTGAAGTTGACCTTGAGATTTAACATCGAATAATAATAATGATAATAAATATATATGACCCATTTAAAAAATATATTATGATTGAGACCCCTGCGATAAGGTGGCGACTTGTCCAGGGTGTACCCCGCCTTCCGCCCGATTGTAGCTGAGAAAGGCTCCAGCGCCCCCCGCGACCCCAAAAGGGAATAAGCGGTAGAAAATGGATGGATGATTGAGACCCTTCTTGAGGGGAGCCCTAAAAGTAAAAACAAATTATAAAAAAATGTAAATATTGCAAATGTTGTTGGTTTGCCATGTCAAAAAAACAAAGTTTATGTTGTCAAAAGTAGTCTGAAACCAAATGAAAAAAAAAAAAAACATTTATAAAAGTTATAAAAATTTAAAATTTTTGGGCATCCAAAAACTTTTTTGAATGGCCAATAATTTTAGGGGGATTTTTTATTTTAATTGTATTTTAATTCCGTAATTGCTCAAAAATAATAATGAATCAATATTGTTATGAATTGTTGACCTATTTAAGGCTCCAATTACTTACATCAAATATTCCACTTTACAAAAATGGAGAAAAATTGCAAATGTTGTCTTTTTGCCATGAAAAACAGGGTTTTCTTGGACAAAAAAAGGCATAAAACGTTTTTTTTTTAACTTTATATTGACAGATAAACTTGAAGTTGACCTTGAGATTTACTATTGAATAATAATAATTTAAAAAAAAATATATATATGACCCATTTTTAACATTTTTATGACTGAGACCCTTCTTGAGGGGAGCCCTAAAAGTAAAAAAAAAAAAACTTTTAAACTTTTGAAATATTGCAATTTTATTGGTTTGCCATGTCAAAAAAAATAAGTTTACTTTGTCAAAAGAAGTCCGGAAACAAATGAAAAAAAAAACATTTTAAAAAATGTAGAAAAACGTACAATTGATAAAGAGACTTAAGGGCTGAAAGTAAAAAAAAAAATGTATGACTTATTTTTAACACTTCTATGAGTGAGTCTCTTTTGGAAAAAAAAAAAAAAAAGCATAAAATATATTTGTTTTACTTTATATCCACAGATAGACTTGAAGTTGACCTTGAGATTTAACAAGTAAAAAAAAAATATATATATATATATATATATATATATATATATAAGACCCATTTTTGAAATTTTTATGACTGAGACCCTTCTTGAGGGGAGCCCTAAAAGTTAAAAAAAATATATATATCAATATTTTTTAATTATTAAATCTCAAGGTCAACTTCAAGTCTATCTGTGGATATAAAGTAAAATGAATATATGTTATGCTTTTTTTTTTTCCAAAAGAGCCCCACTCACAGAAGTGTTAAAAAAAAAAATCATAATTTTTTTTTTTAACTTTTCACCCTTAAGTTTCTTTATCAATTGTACAAATCCCGTTTCCATATGAGTTGGGAAATTGTGTTAGATATAAATATAAACAGAATACAATGATTTGCAAATCCTTTTCAACCCATATTCAGTTGAATGCACTACAAAGACAAGATATTTGATGTTCAAACTCATAAACTTTATTTATTTTTTTGCAAATAATAATTAACTTCGAATTTCATGGCTGCAACACGTGCCAAAGTAGTTGGGAAAGGGCATGTTCACCACTGTGTTACATGGCCTTTCCTTTTAACAACACTCAGTAAACGTTTGGGAACTGAGGAGACACATTTTTGAAGCTTCTCAGGTGGAATTCTTTCCCATTCTTGCTTGATGTACAGCTTAAGTTGTTCAACGGTCCGGGGTCTCTGTTGTGGTATTTTAGGCTTCATAATGCGCCACACATTTTCAATGGGAGACAGGTCTGGACTACAGGCAGGCCAGTCTAGTACCCGCACTCTTTTACTACGAAGCCACGTGATGTAACACGTGGCTTGGCATTGTCTTGCTGAAATAAGCTGGGGCGTCCATGGTAATGTTGCTTGAATGGCAACATATGTTGCTGCAAAACCTGTATGTACCTTTCAGCATTAATGGTGCCTTCACAGATGTGTAAGTTACCCATGCCTTGGGCACTAATACACCCCCATACCATCACAGATGCTGCCTTTTCAACTTTGCGCCGATATAAATCCGGATGATTCTTTTCCTCTTTGGTCCGGAGGACACCATTTCCACAGTTTCCAAAAACAATTTGAAATGTGGACGCGTCAGACCACAGAACACTTTTCCACTTTGTATCAGTCCATCTTAGATGAGCTCAGGCCCAGCGAAGCCGACGGCGTTTCTGGGTGTTGTTGATAAACGGTTTTTGCCTTGCATAGGAGAGTTTTAACTTGCACTTACAGATGTAGCGACCAACTGTAGTTACTGACAGTGGGTTTCTGAAGTGTTCCTGAGCCCATGTGTTGATATCCTTTACACACTGACGTCGCTTGTTGATGCAGTACAGCCTGAGGGATCGAAGGTCACGGGCTTAGCTGCTTACGTGCAGTGATTTCTCCAGATTCTCTGAACCCTTTGATGATATTACGGACCGTAGATGGTGAAATCCTTAAATTCCTTGCAATAGCTGGTTGAGAAAGGTTTTTCTTAAACTGTTCAACAATTTGCTTACGCATTTGTTGACAAAGTGGTGACCCTCGCCCCATCCTTGTTTGTGAATGACTGAGCATTTCATGGAATCTACTTTTATACCCAATCATGGCACCCACCTGTTCCCAATTTGCCTGTTCACCTGTGGGATGTTCCAAATAAGTGTTTGATGAGCATTCCTCAACTTTATCAGTATTTATTGCCACCTTTCCCAACTTCTTTGTCACATGTTGAAAAATGTTTATCAGTTTGAACATCAAATATGTTGTCTTTGTAGCATATTCAACTGAATATGGGTTGAAAATGATTTGCAAATCATTGTATTCCGTTTATATTTACATCTAACACAATTTCCCAACTTATATGGAAACGGGGTTTGTACATTTTTATAATTGTGTCTTTAATAGGTCAATATTTCACAACAACGTTGATTTTATTTCATTATTATTTGTTGAGCAATTACGGATTTATGCCTTTTTTTTTTCCAAAAGAGCCCCACACACAGAAATGTTAAAAACAAATCTTTTTTTTTTTTTTTTTTTTTTACTTCCCACCCTTAAGTTTCTTTATCAATTGTACGTTTTTATAATTTTGTTTAATGTTTTTTTTTTGTTTGTTTGTTTTTTCATTTGTTTTCAGTCTTCTTTTGACAAAGTAAACTTTGTTTTTTTTGACTTGGCAAACCAACAAACATTTTTTTTTACTTTTAGAGCTCCCCTCAAGAAGGGTCACAGTCATAAAAATAAAAAATAAAAATGGGTCATATATATTTTATTTGTATTATTATTCAATGTTAAACCTCAAGGTCAACTTCAAGTCTGTCGATATAAAGTAAAAAAAAAAAAAAAGATGTTTTATGCCTTTTTCGTCCAAGAAAACCCTGTTTTTCATGGCAAAAAGACAAAATATGCAATTTTTCTAAAACATTTTTTCAAGTGGAATATTTGATGTAGGTAATTGGAGACTTTAATAGGTCAATAATTCATAAAAATGTTGATTTTAATTAATTATTATTTGTCATGCAATTAGGGATAAATTGCCTTTTTTTCCCAAAAGAGCCCCACTCACAGAAGTGTTAAAAATAAATCATATTTTATTTCTATTTTTTTTACTTTCCACCCTTAAGTTTCTCTATCAATTGTACGTTTTTATAATTGTGTTTAATGTTTTTTTTTTCATTTGCAATATTATAATATTATAATATTTTTCAAACTTTTAGAGTTACCCTCAAGAAAGGTCTCAGTCATAAAAATGTTAAAAATAGGTCATATATATATTTTTATTATTATTAGTTAATGTTAAATTTCAAGGTCAACTTCAAGTCTGTCCATATAAAGTAAAAAAAATATATATGTTTTATGTTTTTTTTGTCCAAAAGAGCCCCACTCACAGAAGTGTTAAAAACAAATCATATTTTATTTTTATTTTTTTTACATTCCACCCTTAATTTTCTCTATCAATTGTACATTTTTATAATTGTGTTTAATGTTTTTTTTGTTTTGGTTTTTTTTCATTTATTTTCAGACTTCTTTTGACAAAGTAAACTTGTTTTTTTTGACTTGGCAAACCAACAAAATTTGCAATATTTAAGAAAATGTAACGGTTTTTTTTGGGGTTTTTTTTACTTTTAGAGCTCCCCTCAAGAAGGGTCACAGTCATAAAAATAAAAAATAAAATGGGTCATATCTATTTTATTTTTATTATTATTCAATGTTAAACCTCAAGGTGAACTTCAAGTCTGTCAATATAAAATGTTTTATGTCTTTTTTCGTCCAAGAAAACCCTGTTTTTCATGGCAAAAAGACAAAATATGCATTTTTTCTAAAAATGTTTTTAAGTGGAATATTTGATGTAAGTAATTGGAGTCTTTAATAGGTCGATAATTCATAACAATGTTGATTTTAATTCATTATTATTTGTTGAGCAATTACGAATTTATGCCTTTTTTTTCCCAAAAGAGCCCCACTCACAGAAGTGTTAAAAATAAATATTTTTTTAATTTTTATTTTATTTTATTTTTTTACTTTCCACCCTTTAGTTTCTTTGTCAATTGTACATTTTTATAATTTTGTTTAATGTTTTGTTTTTTGTTTTTCATTTGTTTTCAGACTTTGTTTTTTTTGACATGGCAAACCAACAAAATTTGCAATCCATTCATCCATTTTCTACCGCTTATTCCTTTCGGGGTCGCGGGGGGCGCTGGAGCCTATCTCAGCTACAATCGGGCGGAAGGCGGGGTACACCCTGGACAAGTCGCCACCTGCAATATTTAAAAAAAATTAAAAGTAGGTTTTTTTTAAACTTTTAGAGCTCCCCTCAAGAAAGGACTCAGTCATAAACATTTTAAAAATGGGTCATATATATATTTTTATTATTATTATTCAATGTTAAATCTCTAGGTCAACTTCGAGTCTGTCCATATAAAGTAAACAAAAAATGTTTTATGCTTTTTTTTGTCCAAGAAAACCCTGTTTTTCATGGCAAAAAGACAACATATGCAATTTTTCTAAAAATGTTTTAAATTGAAATATTTGATGTAAGTAATTGGAGTCTTTAATAGGTCGATAATTCATAACAATGTTGATTTTAATTCATTATTATTTGTTGAGCAATTACGAATGTATGCCTTTTTTTTCCAAAAGAGCCCCACTCACAGAAGTGTTAAAAATAAATATTTTTTTAATTTTTATTTAATTTATTTTTTTACTTTCCACCCTTAAGTTTCTTTGTCAATTGTAAGTTTTTATAATTTTGTTTAATGTTTTGTTTTTTGTTTTTCATTTGTTTTCAGACTTTGTTTTTTTGACATGGCAAACCAACAAAATTTGCAATATTTAAAAAAAATTAAAAGTAGTTTTTTTTTAAACTTTCAGAGCTCCCCTCAAGAAAGGACTCAGTCATAAACATTTTAAAAATGGGTCATATATATATTTTTATTATTATTATTCAATGTTAAATCTCAAGATCAACGTCGAGTCTGTCCATATAAAGTTAAAAAAAAATGTTTTATGCTTTTTTTTGTCCAAGAAAACCCCGTTTTTCATGGCAAATAGACAACATATGCAATTTTTCTAAAAATGTTTTAAATTGGAATATTTGATGTAATTAATTGGAGTCTTTAATAGGTCAATAATTCATAACAATGTTGATTTTAATTCATTATTATTTGTTGAGCAATTACAGATTTATGCCTTTTTTTTCCAAAAGAGCCCCACTCACAGAAGTGTTCAAAATAAATATTTTTTAAATTTCTTTTTTTTTTTTTTTTTTTTTTTTACTTTCCACCCTTTAGTTTCTTTGTCAATTGTACATTTTTATGATTTTGTTTAATGTTTTGTTTTTTGTTTTTCATTTGTTTTCAGACTTTGTTTTTTGACATGGCAAACCAACAAAATTTGCAATCCATCCATCCATTTTCTACCGCTTATTCCCTTCGGGGTCGCGGGGGTCGCGGGGGTCGCGGGGGGCGCTGGAGCCTATCTCAGCTACAATTATTCAATGTTAAATCTCAAGGTCAACTTCGAGTCTGTCTATATAAAGTAAAAAAAAAAAATGTTTTATGCTTTTTTTTGTCCAAAAAACCCATAACAATGTTGATTTTAATTCACTATTATTTGTTGAGCAATTATGGATTTATGCCTTGTGAAGTGTTAAAAACAAATCATATTTTATTTTTATTTTTTTTACATTCCACCCTTAATTTTCTCTATCAATTGTATGTTTTTATAATTGTGTTTAATGTTTTTTTTGTTTTTTTTTCATTTGTTTTCAGACTTCTTTTGACAAAGTAAACTTTGTTTTTTTGACTTGGCAAACCAACAAAATTTGCAATATTTAAAAAACTTTAAAGTTTTGTTTTTTTTTACTTTTAGAGCTCCCCTCAAGAAAGGTCACAGTCATAAAAATAAAAAATAAAAATGGGTCATATCTATTTTATTTTTATTATTATTCAATGTTAAACCTCAAGGTCAACTTCAAGTCTGTCGATATAAATTAAAAAAAAATGTTTTATGTCTTTTTTTGTCATTCATTATTATTTGTTGAGCAATTACGGATTTATGCCTTTTTTTTTCCAAAAGAGCCCCACTCACAGAAGTGTTAAAAATAAATATTTTTTTAATTTTAATTTTATTTATTTTGTTACTTTCCACCCTTTAGTTTCTTTGTCAATTGTACATTTTTATAATTTTGTTTAATGTTTTGTTTTTTGTTTTTCATTTGTTTTCAGACTTTGTTTTTTTGACATGGCAAACCAACAAAATTTGCAATATTTAAAAAAAATTAAAAGTAGTTTTTTTTTAAACTTTCAGAGCTCCCCTCAAGAAAGGACTCAGTCATAAACATTTTAAAAATGGGTCATATATGTATATTTTTATTATTATTATTCAATGTTAAATCTCTAGGTCAACTTCGAGTCTGTCCATATAAAGTTAAGAAAAAAATGTTTTATGCTTTTTTTTGTCCAAGAAAACCCTGTTTTTCATGGCAAAAAGACAACATATGCAATTTTTTCTAAAAATGTTTTAAATTGGAATATTTGATGTAATTAATTGGAGTCTTTAATAGGTCAATAATTCATAACAATGTTGATTTTAATTCATTATTATTTGTTGAGCAATTACAGATTTATGCCTTTTTTTTCCAAAAGAGCCCCACTCACAGAAGTGTTAAAAATAAATATTGTTTTAATTTTTATTTTATTTTATTTTTTACTTTCCACCCTTTAGTTTCTTTGTCAATTGTACATTTTTATAATTTTGTTTAATGTTTTGTTTTTTGTTTTTCATTTGTTTTCAGACTTTGTTTTTTTGACATGGCAAACCAACAAAATTTGCAATCCATCCATCCATTTTCTACCGCTTATTCCCTTTGGGGTCGCGGGGGGCGCTGGAGCCTATCTCAGCTACAATTATTCAATGTTAAATCTCAAGGTCAACTTCGAGTCTGTCCATATAAAGTAAAAAAAAAAAAATGTTTTATGCTTTTTTTTGTCCAAAAAACCCATAACAATGTTGATTTTAATTCACTATTATTTGTTGAGCAATTATGGATTTATGCCGTGTGAAGTGTTAAAAACAAATCATATTTTATTTTTATTTTTTTTACATTCCACCCTTAATTTTCTCTATCAATTGTATGTTTTTATAATTGTGTTTAATGTTTTTTTTGTTTTTTTTTCATTTGTTTTCAGACTTCTTTTGACAAAGTAAACTTTGTTTTTTTGACTTGGCAAACCAACAAAATTTGCAATATTTAAAAAACTTTAAAGTTTTGTTTTTTTTTTACTTTTAGAGCTCCCCTCAAGAAAGGTCACAGTCATAAAAATAAAAAATAAAAATGGGTCATATCTATTTTATTTTTATTATTATTCAATGTTAAACCTCAAGGCCAACTTCAAGTCTGTCGATATAAATTAAAAAAAAAAGTTTTACGTCTTTTTTTGTCATTCATTATTATTTGTTGAGCAATTACGGATTTATGCCTTTTTTTTCCAAAAGAGCCCCACTCACAGAAGTGTTAAAAATAAATATTTTTTTAATTTTTATTTTATTTATTTTGTTACTTTCCACCCTTTAGTTTCTTTGTCAATTGTACATTTTTATAATTTTGTTTAATGTTTTGTTTTTTGTTTTTCATTTGTTTTCAGACTTTGTTTTTTTGACATGGCAAACCAACAAAATTTGCAATATTTAAAAAAAATTAAAAGTAGTTTTTTTTTAAACTTTCAGAGCTCCCCTCAAGAAAGGACTCAGTCATAAACATTTTAAAAATGGGTCATATTTTTTATTTTATTATTATTAGTCAATGTTAAATCTCTAGGTCAACTTTGAGTCTGTCCATATAAAGTAAAAAAAAATATAAAAAATATGTTATGCTTTTTTTTGGTCCAAGAAAACCCTGTTTTTCATGGCAAAAAGACAACATATGCAATTTTTCTAAAAATATTTTAAATTGGAATATTTGATGTAAGTAATAGGAGTCTTTAATAGGTCAATAATTCATAACAATGTTGATTTTAATTCATCATTATGTGATTTATGCATTTTTTTCCAAAAGAACCCCACTCATAGAAGTCCTTTGAAATATTCATTCAGTTGCAACAATTATGAAAAGAGAACTGGGGGGTAAAGTGGAAACCAAAAACAAGGCGATATCGGGGGAAAAAACACAGCAAAATAATAGCCGTCGTAAACCTCCTGCAGAGTTCCAGGTGCCATGTTTTTTTTTGTTGTTGTTTTTTTTTTAACTCTTCCTTTTTGATCGGATGGCGGCGACTCATGCCAAACGGCGTCAGACCCCGACCAAAGTAAATGCCATGCCGTGGATGGAGAATAGAGAAGGAGAAAAGGGAAGGAGGGATGTAAGGGCGGAGGGGGGAGGGGGGGGGGGAGAGAGAGAAGATTTGGGGCTCTAATGCCAGCCTTATGCGTCTTTTAGTCGTTTCCGCCGCCGGGGCTTGGCACCGGCACGCCACTGTCAGCCCGCCAACAAAAATCTGCAGTGCCTGCCGCATTTCGCCGGGCCCTGTTTTTGTCTAAGAGCAACACACAGCGACGCGTTCATTCATCAGCGCGTGCACACACACTTTGCTTTCATAAAACTGCTTTCCAACTGAAGTCGACACAAAATGTGATGAGAATTCAAATCAACTGTCAGCGATAAATAAATAAAAAACCTATTTATTACTCCCGTTGCATGGAACCCGCACGCTAATGTTGTTTTGATGAAGGTTTTAGTGTTAAAGTTGTCACTCCATTGTTTTTGTGGTTGGGCATGATGGAGGATGGTTGGATGTGTCTGCTCGGATGATGGGGTTTGGAGAATAAGGGCTGTGGGCCTCTCTCACACAAATAGACAACAAATGTCACAGCTCTGTCTTCACAATTATGCGACACAAACTTTTAACCCGAATCAACGCATGCAAGGTTTACTTGGCCAAGCTATACATGATGTTTGGATGAATCTGTTAAGTATTTTACATTTTTTTCAAGGTATACATATAGTCAGTGGCGGGCCGTGCGTTTCTCACCTAGGCCTTCAGTTAGAGATGTCCGATAATGGCTTTTTTGCCGATACCCGATATTCCGATATTGTCCAACTCTTAATTACCGATTCCGATATCAACCAATACCATACTTGCCAACCCTCCCGAATTTTCCGGGAGACTCCCGAAATTCAGCGCCTCTCCCGAAAACCTCCCGGGACAAATATTCTCCCGAAAATCTCCCGATTTTCAGCCGCAGCTGGAAGCCACGCCCCCTCCAGCTCCATGCAACCTGAGTGAGGACAGCCTTTTTTCATGACGGGAGGACAACACGGTGACAAGAACTAAATCATCCAGACTTCAGATAAATTGTATTATTATGTTTATTTTACCTAAAAATAAATATATTTATTAATTTAAAAAAAAAAAAACTAAATACATTTTTACTATATTTTGCTAAAAACATCAAAATTAATTGTATTTATATTTGTATTTTTTCGTGACTCCTTATTACATCCAGCCATAGAATTATACATTAAAATAAACATATTTGAAATAATTGATTTTAAATTATCATAATAATTCATTTAAAATGACCATATTTAATTATTAAAATAATTGCTTGTTTATCAACAACTTTAGCATTTTATTCATTACATTTTGAAACTCTCAGAAGCCAAGTTATAATATATTCCTTAATATTTATTTATGCAAGTTTGAGGTATCAATCATCTAAACACAGTTTATTTGCATATTTTCAGGATGTATGTATATATATATATATATATATATATATATATATATATATATATATATATATATGTAAATATATATATATATATATATATATATATATATATATATATATATATATATATATATATATATATATATATATATACATATATATATATATATTTTCAGGATGTAGATATCTATATATATATATATATGTATGTATGAAATACTTGACTTGGTGAATTCTAGCTGTCAATATACTCCTCCCCTCTTAACCACGCCCCGCCCTACCCCCAACCACACCCCCACCCCACACTTCCCGAAATCGGAGGTCTCAAGGTTGGCAAGTATGACCAATACCGATATATACAGTCGTGGAATTAACACATTACTATGCCTAATTTTGTTGTGATGCCCTGCTGGATGCATTAAACAATGTAACAAGGTTTTCCAAAATAAATCAACTCAAGTTATGGAAAAAGATGCCAACATGGCACTGCCATATTTATTATTGAAGTCACAAAGTGCATTATTTTTTTTTAACATGCCTCATAACAGCAGCTTGGAATTTGGTACATGCTCTCCCTGAGAGAGCATGAGGAGGTTGAGGTAAGCGGGGTTGATGGGGGTAGCGGGGGGTGTATATTGTAGCGTCCCGGAAGAGTTAGTGCTGCAAGGGTTTCTGGGTATTTGTTCTGTTGTGTTTATGTTGTGTTACGGCGCGGATGTTCTCTCGAAATGTGTTTTGTCATTCTTGTTTGGTGTGGGTTCACAGTGTGGCGCATGTTTGTAACAGTGTTAAAGTTGTTTATACGGCCACCCTCAGTGTGACCTGTACGGCTCTTGACCAAGTACGTCTTGCATTCACTTGTGTGTGTGTGTGAAAAGCCGTAGATATTATGTGACTGGGCTGGCACACAAAGGCAGTGCCTTTAAGGTTTATTGGTGTTTTAAAAAGTCATAAATTTTACTTTTTGAAAATGATACCGATAATTTATTAACCGATACCGATAATTTATGATATTACATTTTAAAGCACTTATTGGCCGATAATATTGGCAGTCTGATATTATCGGACATCCTTAATATATATATATATATATATATATATATATATATATATATATATATATATATATATATATATATATATATATATATATATATATATTTATAATTTTAATTTTTTTAGAGTGTTGTATTGTTTATGTATACATTGATTTTTATCTATTGTGATAATATCAGCAGTCTAATATTATCGGACATCCTTAATATATATATATATATATATATATATATATATATATATATATATATATATATATATATATATATATATATATATATATATATATATATATATATATATATATATATATATATATATATATATATATATATATATATATGTAAATAATCCGTTCATGAATGAGTATATCCGTTCGGCCACCGTGTTCAATGGAGAAGTCTGATCTACAAAATGTGCAGGCAGCATACCCCTTCCTCTTCGAGCTGTCCTGGATGAACTAAAATTATTTTTTTCCAATCATTTTGGAACTTGCAAGCGTACTTCTTCTTCTTACTCGTATTCGCCGTGTATCTTCTTCGTTCTTCCGCTTCGTCTCTGTTATGTTTTTGGACATTACTACTTGCCCTAGTTTTGAAGCAATGCATGATGGGAATCAGGATGTTGTGTGTCAGTGTATTAACGTGCCGGCTGGAATTAACACAAGCTGAGAAATAGCTCCGTGCCTGCCTACTCTTTGGTTTATAGATAGATAGATATAATTCTTTCCCATTCTTGCTTGATGTACAGCTTAAGTTGTTCAACAGTCCAGGGGTGTCCGTTGTGGTATTTTAGGCTTCATAATGTGCCACACATTTTCAATGGGAGACAGGTCTGGACTACAGGCAGGCCAGTCTAGTACCCGCACTCTTTTACTATGAAGCCACGTTGATGTAACACGTGACTTGGCATTGTCTTGCTGAAATAAGCAGGGGCGTCCATGGTAACGTTGCTTGGATGGCAACATATGTTGCTCCAAAACCTGTATGTACCTTTCAGCATTAATGGTGCCTTAACAGATGTGTAAGTTACCCATGTCTTGGGCACTAATACACCCCCATACCATCACAGATGCTGGCTTTTCAACTTTGCATCTATAACAATCCGGATGGTTCATTTTCTCTTTGGTCCGGAGGACACGTCGTCCACAGTTTCCAAAAACAATTTGAAATTTGGACTCGTCAGACCACAGAACACTTTTCCACTTTGTATCAGTCCATCTTAGATGAGCTCAGGCCCAGCGAAGCCGACGGCGTTTCTGGGTGTTGTTGATAAACGGTTTTCGCCTTGCATAGGAGAGTTTTAACTTGCACTTACAGATGTAGCGGCCAACTGTAGTTACTGACAATGGGTTTCTGAAGTGTTTCTGAGCCCATGTGGTGATATCCTTTACACACTGATGTCACTTGTTGATGCAGTATAGCCTGAGGGATCGAAGGTCACGGGCTTAGCTGCTTACGTGCAGTGATTTCTCCAGATTCTCTGAACCCTTTGATGATATTACGGACCGTAGATGGTGAAATCCCTAAATTCCTTGCAATAGCTGGTTGAGAAAGGTTTTTCTTAAACTGTTCAACAATTTGCTCACGCATTTGTTGACAAAGTGGTGACCCTTGCCCCATCCTTGTTTGTGAATGACTGAGCATTTCACAGAATCTACTTTTATACCCAATCATGGCACCCACCTGTTCCCAATTTGCCTGTTCACCTGTGGGATGTTCCAAATAAGTATTTGATGAGCATTCCTCAACTTTATCAGTATTTATTGCCACCTTTTTCCAACTTCTTTGTCACGTGTTGCTGGCATCAAATTCTAAAGTTATTGATTATTTGCAACAAAAAAAATGTTTATCAGTTTGAACATCAAATATGTTGTCTTTGTAGCATATTCATCTGAATATGGGTTGAAAATGATTTGCAAATCATTGTATTCCATTTATATTTACATCTAACACAATTTCCCAACTCATATGGAAATGGGGTTTGTATATATCTGACAGTTAATCAACATGTTGCTCTCCTTCTTTGTGAGTACCGGTGAGTTTTCTGTGGCTTTCTACGGCTCGTATGGCTCCGGTGCCACTTCCTGTTTTCGCAACTTGTGATTGGATACTCACTTGGTACTCCCAAGTGAGTATCCAATCACAGGACGTGTAAATGTCCCATTCAATGTAAGGCCAGCTAGAAGGTCTTACTGGTCAACAACTTGGCTATGGCAATAGTCTATCAACTATGGATACAAACTCTAACCTAGAAACAAAACACCTGGAAGGAGCATAATATGACATGAAGAGAATATGAATACTTTTAGATATTTAAGGAAAGTAAATAAAAAATAATTGTATCTGTAATTATGATAATGATTTCTGGTTATGTTAGGCCAGCAGCCTGACGGCACACCACTGCCTATAGTATGAAACAATAGTCTTTGCCAACATGTTTTAGTCGAGGATAAGACATTGATTGATTGATTGATTGATTGATTGATTGAAACTTTTATTAGTAGATTGCACAGTACAGTACATATTCCGTACAATTGACCACTAAATGGTAACACCCCAATAAGTTTTTCAACTTGTTTAAGTCGGGGTCCACGTTAATCAATTCATGGTATTTCGCACGGGGGCCTAATTCTCCAACAAACCATACACTATGTAGTTGAAGCACATTTTCACTGAAGTTTTCCGGCATCGCCCCGGTCCATCAAAAAGCCGAATTTACAAAATCTTAATCCTGAAATCCCAGAAAAGAATGTGTTCAAGAAATTGACAGTTTTGAAAAGAATGGGACTTTAATGCGAATTGAACCAAGATAGGAAGATCCCATGACGAGTGGCTCTGTGCTGTCTTTCAGACCTGTCATGATCCGTTACCCGGGTCATGGCATGATTTATGTTTGGTAGTTTGTCTGTCTTAGTCTGTTTCTTGCACTGCAAAAAGTCAGTGTTCAAAAACAAGAAAAAAATAAAATAATAAGCAAAATTATCAATCAATCAATCAATCAATCTTTATTTATATAGCCCTAAATCACAAGTGTCTCAAAGGGCTGCACAAGCCACAACGACATCCTCGGTACAAAGCCCACATACGGGCAAGGAAAAACTCACCCCAGTGGGACGTCGATGTGAATGAGAAACCTTGGAGAGGACCGCATATGTGGGTAACCCCCCCCCTCTAGGGGAGACCGAAAGCAATGGATGTCGAGTGGGTCTGACATAATATTGTGAGAGTCCAGTCCATAGTGGATCCAACATAATAGTAAGAGTCCAGTCCATAGTGGGGCCAGCAGGACACCATCCCGAGCGGAGACGGGTCAGCAGCGTAGAGATGTTCCCAGCCGATGCACAGGCGAGCGGTCCACCCCGGGTCCCGACTCTGGACAGCCAGCACTTCATCCATGGCCACCGGACCTGTGCCCCCCCCCCCCTCAAGGAAAAGGGGAGCAGAGGAGAAAAGAAAAGAAACGGCAGATCAACTGGTCCAACAGGGGGGCTATTTAAAGGCTAGAGTATACAAATGAGTTTTAAGATGGGACTTAAATGCTTCTACTGAGGTAGCATCTCTAATTGTTACCGGGAGGGCATTCCATAGTACTGGAGCCCGAATAGAAAACGCTCTATAGCCCGCAGACTTTTTTTGGGCTCTGGGAATCACTAATAAGCCGGAGTTCTTTGAACGCAGATTTCTTGCCGGGACATATGGTACAATACAATCGACAAGATAGGACGGAGCTAGACCGTGTAGTATTTTATACGTAAGTAGTAAAACCTTAAAGTCACTTCTTAAGTGCACAGGAAGCCAGTGCAGGTGAGCCAGTATAGGCGTAATATGATCAAACTTTCTTGTTCTTGTCAAAAGTCTAGCAGCCGCATTTTGTACCAACTGTAATTTTTTAATGCTAGACATAGGGAGACCCGAAAATAATACGTTACAGTAGTCGAGACGAGACGTAACGAACGCATGAATAATGATCTCAGCGCCGCTAGTGGATAAAATAGAACGAATTTTAGCGATATTACGGAGATGAAAGAAGGCCGTTTTAGTAACACTCTTAATGTGTGATTCAAACGAGAGAGTTGGGTCGAAGATAATACCCAGATTCTTTACTGATTCGCCTTGTGTAATTGTTTGGTTGTCAAATGTTAAGGTGGTATTATTAAATAAATGTCGGTGTTTAGCAGGACCGATAATCAGCATTTCCGTTTTCTTGGCGTTGAGTTGCAAGAAGTTAGCGGACATCCAATGTTTAATTTCATTAAGACACGCCTCCAGCTGACTACAATCCGGCGTGTTGGTCAGCTTTAGGGGCATGTAGAGTTGGGTGTCATCAGCATAGCAATGAAAGCTAACACCGTATTTGCGTATGATGTCGCCTAGCGGCAGCATGTAAATGCTAAAGAGTGCAGGGCCAAGAACCGAACCCTGAGGAACTCCGCACGTTACCTTAACATAGTCAGAGGTCACATTATTATGGGAGACGCATTGCATCCTGTCAGTAAGATAAGAGTTAAACCACGACAAGGCTAAGTCTGACATACCAATACGTGTTTTGATACGCTCTAATAAAATATTATGATCGACGGTATCGAAAGCAGCGCTAAGATCAAGAAGCAGCAACATAGATGACGCATCAGAATCCATCGTCAGCAGTAGATCATTAGTCATTTTTGCGAGGGCTGTCTCCGTAGAGTGATTTGCCCTGAAACCGGATTGAAAAGGTTCACAGAGATTGTTAAACACTAAGTGTTCATTTAGCTGCTGTGCGACAATTTTTTCGAGGATTTTCGAAATAAAGGGAAGGTGGGACACCGGTCGGTAGTTTACCATGAGGTCAGGATCAAGGTTAGGTCTTTTGAGCAGAGGATGAATAACCGCTTTCTTGAATGCTAGGGGAACAGTGCCAGAGGAAAGTGATAAGTTTATAATATTTAGCACTGATGGACCTAATAATACAAAAAGCTCCTTGATAAGTTTCCCAGGAAGTGGGTCAAGTAAACATGTTGTTTGTTTTATCCCACTTACACGCTGTAATAGTTCCTCTAATGTTATTTCATCAAAAAGAGAGAGACTATTTTGTATTGCAGTATCCGTCGTAGATACAGTTGTATCTGTGTTCATAGAACCCAGTTGTAGCTGGGATGCGTTGTCTTTAATCTCCTTTCTAATGAGTTCAATTTTCTTATTAAAGAAATTCATAAAGTCATCTGCCGAGTGGGTGGAGCTATTGGGAGGAGTCCCTTGTTGGGTTAGCGATGCTACTGTACTAAACAAAAATTTAGGGTCGTTTTTGTTGAGGCGGATGAGATTTGAGTAATATTTAGCTTTAGCTAAGGTAAGCATGCGTTTATACGATATTAAACTATCACTCCATGCTTGATGGAAAACCTCAAGCTTGGTCGCGCGCCATTTGCGTTCCAACTTTCTACATGATAATTTATGAGCTCTGGTTTCCTCTGTAAACCATGGGGTGCGCCTTTTAGGGGCCCTTTTTTGTTTTAGCGGTGCTATGCTATCAATGGTTTTGCGCAGGGCATTGTCAAAGTTGTTAGTGAGGTTATCAATAGAGCCGACATAATTTGGGAATGGTGCCATTACCGAAGGCAGTAGGTCAGCAAGAGTCATCGTTGTGGCGGCATTAATGTTGCGGCTGCTATAGCAGTTATTATTATTATTAGTTTGTTGACAATGAGTCAGAACTTCGAATTTTATAAGGTAATGATCGGACATTACTTTAGTATACGGGAGTACCATAACTTTGGAGGTGGTGACACCCCTGACCAGCACTAGATCTATCGTATTGCCGTTGCGATGCGTAGGTTCATTTATTATTTGTGTAAGACCACAGCTATCAATTATAGTCTGGAGCGCCACGCACTGAGGGTCCGATGGGGTATTCATATGGATATTAAAGTCCCCCATTATGATTATATTGTCTGCGTGCGTCACTAGATCAGCAACGAACTCTGAGAATTCATTAATAAAGTCCGAGTAGGGCCCTGGGGGGCGGTAGATAACAGCCATATCGAGAGGCAGCGGTGCGACAGACCTCATAGTAAGCACCTCAAACGATTTGTATTTATTATTTAGGTTAGGGGTAAGGTTAAAGTTTTCATTGTATATTAATGCGACCCCCCCACCCCTTTTAAGGGGACGGGCAATATGCGCATTCGTATAGTTAGGAGGAGATGCCTCATTTAGCGCAAAAAATTCGTCTGGTTTGAGCCAGGTTTCGCTAAGACCAATGACGTTAAGATTGTTGTCTCTAATGACCTCATTAACTAATAACGTTTTGGGAGACAATGATCTTATGTTTAAAAAGCCCATATTATAAGTATTGGGCTGTTTTGACGAGTTTTTGTTTAAATTATCCGTAGTAGAAATATTAATAATGTTACGTTTATTATACGTAGTGCACTTTAAATAGTTTCGACCATATCTAGGAATTGATACGACGGGAATTTTCAGATTGTTTGCTTGATGCTGCGATCGACTGAACGCATCATGATTTGCCACCTCAGTAGAATGCATATCTACCCCGGACACATTCACAACAGAAAACACATTATGTGAGTTGTGTGTTATTCTAAGAAAATTGCTATGCGTACAGGAATTATCCAGCCTGGCGCTGGCTAGTTCTATCTTAACTGACTCCTCACCCGGACTAGCAGGCTCTGTAATTGCCTGTGACCGGGCTTGCTCTAGTGTAGTTAGTCAAATGTGACTTAAACAGTAGTCTATATTCTTAGACAGGATGATGGCGCCTTCCTGGTTAGGGTGAAGGCCGTCCCTCATCAGCAAGCCTGGTTTGCCCCAGAAAGAGGGCCAATTATCAATAAACGTTAATCCCTGTTGTCTACAGAAGCTAGCCAGCCACTTGTTAAGCGAGACTAATCTGCTATATCTCTCATCATTGCCTCTCGCAGGCAGGGGGCCAGAGACAATTACTCGATGCCTGGACATCTTTCTAGCGAGATCACAAGTCCTGGCTATGTTTCTCTTTGTAATCTCTGACTGTCTCATTCTAGTGTCATTGGAGCCAACGTGTACAACTATATTCGCATAACTAGTGGTGCGATTAGCCTGTCGTACGTGTTTACTAGGCCTGTTGCGAGTTAGCTCCCTAAGATTAGCCTCTATGTCAGGTGCTCGGGCCCCCGGGATACACTTAATTGTGGCTGGTTTGCTAAGCTTTATGTTTCGGGTGATGGAGTCCCCTATGACTAAGGTGTGGTGCCCGGTAGACTGGGGTGTAGGACTAGCTAAAGAGCTAAATCTATTATGCGTCTCAACCGGTACACCGTAGCTTGTAGGCCGCTTAGGACTGCTACAGGCTGGGCTAGTTAGCTCGCTACAGCTAACGCTAGCAGATGTGTCCGCAACATCTAAAGTTACGAGATTACTCTGCTCTAACTGGCGGACACGGCCCTCTAGCAGAGCCAGCCTCTCCGTGAGTAAGGTGCAAGATGCGCAGGAAGCCATACTCACGGTGTTTTCTGTCACCGAGTGAAGTTCCTGCTGTCTTCCGAGAAGTCCTGGTCACGGTGTGCAGGAGTAGACTCCTTCTGACCGGCGCCCGGCGACGCCTTTCTCCGCGCTAGCTTCGTTAGCTTAGCAGCTAGCTGCTAGCTAGCTGCGGGAGGGGTGGAGAGACAGAGATCGGGTGATTTGCAAGTTAAATAGTACTACTAAATATGTTGAGAAAGTAATAAAGAAAGCTGCAGAACAATTTAAAAGCACACAAATAGAACGATACTTAGCTTTTTCGAAACAGCGAGCAGTCAGCGAGCAGTCACGCACGGTGAACCGGAACCGGTTCTATCTGCCAATAGAACAAGAAAATTTGGGCTTTCCAAAACAAGTAAAATTAACTAAGCTCAATTAACCAAAAAAATACCTTAAAATAAGTATATTCTCACTAATAACAAGTGCACTTTTCTTGGTAGAAAAAAAAAGAGACCTTTTTGCTCAATATGTTGAAAAATGTTCTTAAATGAAGTAAATGCTAGTGCCATTATCTTGACATAATGATATGCGCTCGGCATTACATTTCTTGAAACCAGCAAACTTATACTAAAAACTAATTTATTGTTCTTAATGGAAAGGCAACAAGGCAAGCGCTTGTTACTCTCGGGGTCTCCTAGCCGCTCAGGCAAATCATATTGTCTAAAAATGCATTTTCCATCGATAACATGACATCATCGCGCCAAATGCCAAGTGAGCATACATACAACCCGGCCCCCGGCCACATTTTTTTTTATTGTAATTTTGAGGAATTTATCTGAATGTGCATGAACTATTTCTGTTCAAAATAGTTAGAAATGTCACATGTTAAATGTTTAAATATTAACTGTCAGTTTACTGTACTGTGCCAACTGTACTACTATATGAGTACGTATTTTCAATTGTTTCATTGGAAATAAAACAGCAAAGTCCATTTGGCTGTCATCTGTTTTAATTATCAGACACAATTGTGTCAAAATCATGATTTTTTTTTTTTTCATGCTTGAAGTAAGAAATTATTACTTTAAAAAAGTAGTTTTATACTTGTGAGTGTTGATGACACAGCTTTGCAACAGTTGATATTCTAGTTTCAAGCATGTTTTACTCAATATAGGTCATCATTACTGAGATCATTTAGGACCAAAACCCTTAAAACAAGTAAAACACTCTAACATAAAATCTGCTTAGTGAGAAGAATTATCTTATCAGACAGAAAATAAGCAAATATCATCCTTATTTGAGATATTTCATCTTACTTAGATTTCAGTTTTCGACTAATCTTTAAGATAGTCGATGACCAGGGTAAATAGCCGTTAGAGCTATCCAGAACTTTCCACAACTGCTACTCCTGTCCAAGACTAAATGTTCAGGGACTACACAATATTGAAAACACACTGCCTGCCACCCACACATCAAACCACGATGATCTAATCTTCTCTGGAAAACAAACTCCAGGCTCGTGAGTCCATATTCATTTGGTGCTTTTCATTTGATGTTGTGCTTGTCTTCGTTTTATACACAACACAAAATAAATAAATAGCATTAGATTAATATCATACCCCTTTGTGCGAGGCCAGTGGCTCTCAAGTATCTTCTCTCACAGACTTTTTTTCATGCATCCCCTGAGTTGAAGTACCATTGGAAATCTGATAATATTGACTTCTTAATCAGTACAAACCATTGTCTGAGTTTCTGGCACCAGCATTCTGCTTACCCTGATCGCCTGACTTTTGACACGGATTCATAAAATGAGTTGAGGTAACATCTGCAACAACTTCAAACAATTTCCAAGTTAAGGTTTATCAACTTAATTTGTAAAATTCAAACAAGACTGCTCAAAAGAGCGAGAAAAGTTTGAATAATTCACTTCGATGTTCATTTTCATACTGATACTGATATGCCTGCCAGATGCTGGCTTTTGAACTTTGCGGCGAGAACAGTCCGGATGGTTCTTTTCAGTTTCCAAAAAACAATCTGAAATGTGGACTGGTCAGACCACAGAACACTTTTCCACTTTACATCAGTCCATCTTAGATGAGCTCGGGCCCCAGCGAAGCCGGCGTCGTTTCTGGGTGTTGTTGATAAATGGCTTTCACTTTGCATGGTAGAGTTTTAACTTGCACTCGCAGATGTAGAAACAAACTGTAGTTACTGACAGTGGTTTTCTGAAGTGTTTCTGAGCCCATGTGGTGATATCTTTTACACACTGATGTCACTTTTTGATACAGTACAGCCTGAGGGATCGGAGCTCCGTAATATCAATGCTTATGTGCAGTGATTTCTCCAGATTCTCTGAACCTTTTGATGATATTACGGACCGTAGGTGGTGAAAACCCTAAATTCCTTGCAATAGGTCATTGAGAAATGTTGTTCTTAAACTGTTCGACAATTTGCTTAGGCATTTGTTCACAAAGTGGTGACCCTCGCCCCATCCTTGTTTGTGAATGACTGAGCATTTCATGGAAGCTGCTTTTATACCCAATCATGGCACCCACCTGTTCCCAATTAACCTGTTCACCTGTGGGATGTTCCAAATAAGTGGTTGATGAGCATTTCTCATTTTTCTCAGCCTTTTTTGCCACTTGTGCCAGATTTTTTGAAACATGTTGCATGCATCAAATTCCAAATGAGCTAAGATTTGCAAAAATTAACAGCTTTTACCAGTTTGAACGTTAAGTATCTTGTCTTTGCAGTCTATTCAAATGAATATAAGTTGAAAAGGATTTGCAAATCATTGTATTCTGTTTTTATTTACAATTTACACAACGTGCCAACTTCACTGGTTTTGGGTTTTGTATAATGGAAGTGTTGTGTGTTTGAAAAAGACGTGTGTGAAAGTGAAAAAAATATGTGTCCGAAGTGAACCTGTTGTTGGCGCAAAATTGGCCATAAAATGTAGTCGTTAATGTGACTTATTTTGGATGAAAAACCACAATGAGTTCAAAAAACAACACATTAAGTAAATATGTTTATAGCGCACCAAGTAATTAAGTACACAATATCAGCTTGCATGCAAATGTTTAATCACTGTTGCTTTATTTCATACAATAAATTGAATACGCTGTCGAGGTGCCATTTTGTGGTCCTTATACACACACCATAATAATGCCCGTATGTTGAAGCACAGTACGTCTGACTTAGGTAGACGTAATGCCATAGCCACTTATGCAAACTATACAACAATGTCATTTTGACACCGCCCTGGCCACGCCCCCGCCACCACAAATACATTACCAATCTTTGGTGAAACACTGACATTTTCGACTTGTTTGCGAGAACTTAAATTAAATTAAAAACCCGTATGTTGAAGCACAGTATGTCTCACTTTGGTAGCTGTTATGTTCGACCACTCGTCAAGCGGTGCGGCTTCTTAGCTTACCAAAGTTGTACTAAAACATTTTGACAGATATTTTTAAAGTTTTGTTGTTGTTTACCGGCGTCATCTTGCAGTCTGCAAATATCTCCTCCTGGTCACACTTATCATTACACCATGTACCAAAAAAAATAGGTTCGATGTCGGCAAGCACAACCAGAATTATTCCGTACATTAGGCGCACCGGGGTTATAAAATACACTGTCGAGGGTCCATTTTTCTAATAATACCCGTATGTTGAAGCACAGTACGTCTGACTTAGGTAGCCGTAATGCCATAGCCACTTATGCAAACTATACAACAATGTCATTTTGACAAATACGTTACCAATCTTTGGGGGAAAAAACACTGACATTTTCGTTCAATTTGATATCAATTAAAGCAAACATATGATACTGTGACGATATCGTTGTGGCCGAAGGTAGAAGTGGACAGATGTGAGCTGGATGCCGCGTCTCTTGAGTCGTCCTTGACGCTCGTATACGTTCATCTGTCGTTTGATGTATTCACTCGCGCCAATGCCAAGAAATAAATGCCTGCTGGGGGGTTGGCGAGGGGGGGAGGGGGCGATGTCTGTTAGACCACGGTTACTCATTGGCCGTCGTCTGTTAAATTAACGTCGATTCCAAATGAATACAAAGCTTTACGTGGCGGGAAATATAGGATTTTATTTTAATTCCAGCACTAGAATAGTTCAAGGTGTGTATTTGTGTGTGTGTGTGTGTGTGTGTGTGTGTGTGTGTGTGTGTGTCACTACCTTTTAGACTTTGTAGAAACTTCTGGACCGGTGCCCAGCGATGTCATGGAAACGCTTGAATCGCTGGGAATGATTCATGTCTGCACAGACCAACCATCCCCCTCATAACACACACACACACACACACACTCACACACACACACTCACAGGAAGAGGGAGTTAAACCCTTCTTCTATCCATCTTCCTTCCCCCTCTTCACCACCCCTTCCTCTTCTCTACTTTTTTTTTTTTTTTTTTTTTTTTTTTTTGCCGTCATCTCGCCATCCTCGTCAAATCGCACTATTAGTCATATTGTTTGTTCAAATCAACGCATTATATGCATGTCAAAGGAGATCATGTCTTCTAAATGATTCCTTTCACACCGACAAAGACCTGACGTATCGCTCAACCTCGTGGAAGTAAGTGTCTCGGTGTCGACGCCGACTTCATCCTGCGGCGGCTTTTTTCTTCCTCCGCCACGAGGAGCGATGAATGCCAGGAGGATAACTTCATTCGCTGTCTTTGACACACACTCGTGGGAAACAATGAAAGTGTCAAATACGATGGCGCGTTTGCACTATTAGATGCTTTTTTTTTTAAATACATCTAACACTGCCCTTTTAAAATGGTCCAAGTATCATATTTTTCAGACCATAGGGCGCACCGGACTATAAGGCGCATTAAAGGGGTCATATTATTATTATTAGGGATGTCCGATAATATCGGCTCGGCCGATAAATCATACTTGCCAACTTTGAGACCTCCGATTTCCGGAGGTGGGGGGCGTGGTCGGGGTGCGGGGTGGGCGTGGTTGTGGGCGTGGTTAAGAGGGGAGCAGTATATTTACAGCTAGAATTCACCAAGTCAAGTATTTCATATATATATATATATATATATATATATATAGATATCTACATCCTGAAAATATGCAAACAAACTGTGTTTAGATAATTGATACCTCAAACTTGCATAAATAAATATTAAGGAATATAACATAACTTGGCTTCTGAGAGTTTCAAAATGTAATGAATAAAATGCTAAAGTTGTTGATAAACAAGCAATTATTTTAATAATTAAATATGGTCATTTTAAATGAATTATTATGATAATTTAGAATCAATTATTTCAAATATGTTTATTTTAATGTATAATTATATGGCTGGATGTAATAAGGAGTCACGAAAAAATACAAATAAAAATACAATTAATTTTGATGTTTTTAGCAAAATATAGTAAAAATGTATTTAGTTTTTTTTTTTTTTTTAATGAATAAATATGTCTATTTTTAGGTTAAATAAACATAATACTACAATTTATCTCTAGTCTGGATGATTTAGTTCTTGTTACCCTGCTGTCCTCCCGTCATGAAAAGAGGCTGTCCTCACTCAGCTCCGGCTGAAAATCGGGAGATTTTCGGGAGAGTATTTGTCCCGGGAGGTTTTCGGGAGAGGCGCTGAATTTCGGGAGTCTCCCGTAAAATTCGGGAGGGTTGGCAAGTATGTATATATATATATATATATATATATATATATATATATATATATATATATATATATATATATATATATATATATATATATATATATATATATATATATATATATATATATATATTTATATATATATATATATATATATATATATATATATATTTATTTATTTTATTATATATATAAATAAGAGAAATACTTGACTTTCAGTGAATTCTAGCTATATATTTATTTATTTATTTATTTATTTATTTATTTATTTTATTATATATATATAAATACGAGAAATACTTGAATTTCAGTGTTCATTTATTTACACATATACACACACATAACACTCATCTACTCATTGTTGAGTTAAGGGTTGAATTGTCCATCCTTGTTCTATTCTCTGTCACTATTTGTCTAACCATGCTGAACACCCTCTCTGATGATTCATTCTGCTTCGTCTCCTTGTTGTGTGCGCAGTTGTGCACTGCACTCTCTAAAAGCCCCAGATGTTATTGTCACATATGCATGTACAGTAGATGGCAGTATTGTCCTGTTTAAGAGTGTCACAACATTGCTGTTTACGGCAGACGAACTGCTTTACGGTAGACGAAAACGTGACTGCTGTTGTTATGTGTTGTTGCCGCACTGGGAGGACGTTAATGAAACTGCCTAACAATACACCCACATAAGAAGCCAAGAACTCGCCCTTGATCGTTCTACAGTTATAACGTGATTGGGCAGGCACGTTGCTTATATTGTGGGAAAGCGGACGTGAAAACAGGCTGTCGACACGTCACTCAGGTCCGCATGAATTTCGGGAGATTTTCGGGAGAAAATTAGTCCCGGGAGGTTTTCGGGAGAGGCGCTGAATTTCGTGAGTCTCCCGGAAAATCCGGGAGGGTTGGCAAGTATGCGATAAATGTGTTAAAATGTAATATCGGAAATTATCGGTATGTTTTTTTTTTTTTATGATCGGTATCGTTTTTGTTTTTTTTATCAAATCAACATAAAAAAACACAAGATACACTTACAATTAGTGCACCAACCCAAAAAAACTCCCTCCCCCATTCACACTCATTCACACAAAAGGGTTGTTTCTTTCTGTTATTATTATTCTGGTTCCTACATTATATATCAATATATATCAATACAGTCTGCAAGGGATGCAGTCCGTAAGCACACATGATTGTGCGTGCTGCTGGTCCACTAATAGTACTAACCTTTAACAGTTAATTTTACTCGTTTTCATTAATTACTAGTTTCTATGTAACTGTTTTTATATTGTTTTACTTAATTTTTTATTCAAGAAAATGTTTTTAATTTATTTATCTTATCTTATTTTTTTTTATTCTTTTAAAAGGACGTTATCTTCACCATACCTGGTTGTCCAAATTAGGCATAATAATGTGTTAATTCCACGACTGCATATATCCGTTGATATCGGTATCGGTAATTCAAGAGTTGGACAATATCGGATATCGGCAAAAAGCCATTATCGGACATCCCTAATTATTATTATTATTTTCTAAATGTAAAACACTTCCTTGTGGTCTACATAACATGTAATGGTGGTTCTTTGGTCAAAATGTTGCATAGATGATGTTTTACAGATCATCTTCAAGTCGCTTTCTGACAGTCGCTTCAGGAATGCGCCGTTTTGTGGGCGATCTTATTTACGTGGCTCACATTCGACAACGTCTTCTCTCCGTCATCTTTGTAGCGTGCAAGGACGGGAGTGGAAGAAGTACCAAAAGATGCAGCTAACTGTTTTAATGACATTCAGATTTTACTTCAATCAATAACGGAGCAGCATCTCTTCATCTGTGGCTCACTAGTGCAATAACGACGCCGGAAATGTCCCGTGAAAAATCGTCCGACCGTAACTCTCTAATAACTAAAGTTTCTTGGGTGAATAATGTAAACTCACTACACCGGTATGTTTTAGTGCTTCTATAGCGAGTCTACTGACAGATATAAGCAAGAACTTTACACTACTTTATATTACAAATGGCAACAGAAT
>NC_084567.2:32665000-32677500 GCF_033978685.3 Nerophis lumbriciformis | reverse complement strand
TTTATTCAATTGAATAGACTGCAAAGACAAGATATTTAATTTTAACACATTTTTTGGGGGAAAATAATCATTATCTTAGAATTTAATGGCAGCAACACATTGCAAAAAAGTTGGCACGGGGGCATTTTTACCACTGTGTTACATGGCCTTTCCTTTTAACAACACTGGGAACTGAGGAGACCAATTTTTGAAGCTTTTCAGGTGGAATTCTTTCCCATTCTTGCTTGATGTACAGCTTAAGTTGTTCAACAGTCCTGTTGTGGTATTTTAGGCTTCATAATGCGCCACACATTTTCAATGGAACACAGGTCTGGACTACAGGCAGGCCAGTCTAGTACCCGAAGCCACGCTGTTGTAACACATGGCTTGGCATTGTCTTGCTGAAATAAGCAGGGGCGTCCATGAAAACATTGCTTGGATGGCAACATATGTTGCTCCTAAACCTGTATGTACCTTTCAGCATTAATGGTGCCTTCACAGATGTGTAAGTTACCCATGCCTTGGGCACTATTACACCCCCACACCATCACAGATGCTGGCTTTTGAAATTTGCGCCTATAACAATACGGATGGTTCTTTTCCTCTTTGTTCCGGAGGATACAAAGTCCACAGTTTTCAAAAACTATTTAAAATGTGGACTCGTCAGACCACAGAACACTTTTCCACTTTGCATCAGTCCATCTTAGATGAGCTCGGGCCCAGCGAAGCCGGCGGCGTTTCTGGGTGCTGTTGATAAATGGCTTTCGCTTGGCATAGTAGAGTTGTATCTTGCACTTACAGATGTAGCGACAAACTGTAGTTACTGACAGTGGTTTTCTGAAGTGTTCCTAAGCCCATGTGGTGATATCCTTTACACACTGATGTCGCTTTTTGATGCAGTGCCGCATGAGGCATCGAAAGTCCGTAATATCATCGCTTACGTGCAGTGATTTTTCCAGATTCTCTGAACCTTTTGATGATATTACGGACCGTAGATGGTGAAATCCCTAAATTCCTTGCAATAGCTTGTTGAGAAATGTTGTTCTTAAACTGTTCAACAATTTGCTCACACATTTGTTCACAAAGTGGTGACCCTCGCCCCATCCTTGTTTGTGAATGACTGAGCATTTCATGGAAGCTGCTTTTATACCCAATCATGGCACCCACCTGTTCCCACATATCCTGTTCACCTGTGGGATGATCCAAATAATTGTTTGATGAGCATTCCTCAAGTAAAAAATAATTTTCCAATAAATCCGACGAGGATACATTCATTTCATCATACACCCATTTTTACTGGAATCATTTTCTGATTAAATTATATTTAGGAACTTTGTCACCTCTGTTATACATCGTTAAATGTTAGAGTATCAAATTTGATCAAAAGACTGTAGGGTTGTGATAGTCACAAACTAACCAAATCTATTGACTGGCTCATTAACATGAACAATATGTTTTGTTTTTTTTATCATTTATTGGAAAATAATTTAATACTTTTCCAATAAATGATAAACAATATCCCACAAGAATACATTCATTTCATCATCCACACACTTTTACTAGAAACATTTTCTAATGAAATTATATTTAGGAACTCTACTAGACATTAAATGAAGGTAAGTATCGTTTACATACTGTCCGATACTACTGCCAAATTTAAACCGGTGCTCAAACAGGCACCTAAAAAAGGACATTTTTATCCTGGGCGGTATAGCTCGGTTGGTAGAGTGGCCGTGCCAGCAACTTGAGGGTTCCAGGTTCGATCCCCGCTTCCGCCATCCTAGTCACTGCCGTTGTGTCCTTGGGCAAGACACTTTACCCACCTGCTCCCAGTACCACCCACACTGGTTTAAATGTAACTTAGATATTGGGTTTCACTATGTAAAAGCGCTTTGAGTCACTAGAGAAAAGCGCTATAAAAAATATATATATAATATAAATAAAATAAAAAATAAATGTAATAATAAATAAAAATATAAATATCCAAAAACAATGCCTTTTTATTCATATGAAACTTTGTGACAAGCAGGTTGACCATGATAGTAATTTAAGGTTATAAATACTAGTAATTCAATTAAAGTTATCACAGCAAATGTACAAATAAGTGCATGATTTTCCAGTATTTTAAGTGAATGTATTCCGCATAATTCAAGCAGAAATCGATAATTGATCAGACACAATTGTTATGAAGTTAGACTACCGTTACAAGTGTGTTTGCTGGTTAATCCTACATGCAAGAGTCACGTATTATTTGAACAAAATTAAGTTACTTCTTAGATGTTACTTGCTTATTATCACCTTCAAGTACTTGTTGCAGGTGACTGAGTCTGCTGAGGTGAAGCACAACCAAACACTTACCGTATTTTTCAGAGTATAAGTCGCACTGGAGTATAAGTCGCATTTTTGGGGGAAATTTATTTGATAAAACCCAACAAAGAATATACATTTGAAAGGCAATTTAAAATAAATAAAGAATAGTGAACAACAGGCTGAATAAGTGTACGTTATATGAGGCATAAATAACCAACTGAGAACGTGCCTGGTATGTTAACGTAACATATTATGGTAAGAGTCATTCAAATAACTATAAAATATAGAACATGCTATACGTTTACCAAACAATCTAATCGCTAAATCCCATGAAATCTTATACGTCTAGTCTCTTACGTGAATGAGCTAAATAATATTATTTGATATTTTACGCTAATGTGTTAATCATTTCACACATAAATCGCTCCTGTGTATAAGTCGCACCCACGCAAAATATGAAAAAAAACAACGACTTATAGTCCGAAAAATACGGTACTCATAAGTACCAAGACTTTTTTTAGCATCAGTGAAATAAGTCCATATTTATTTGTAAAGTTATTCAAAGAATGCACGAGGAAATGTTCTCAATGTATTCTGTAAATTATGGTCTTTGAAGAACATGCAAATAAATGTATTCTGTATGGCAGTGTTTTTCAACCTTTTTTGAGGCAAGGCACATTTTTTTGCGTTGAAAAAATCACCAGCAGAAATCATAAACTCGGTTGACAGTAAAAAATCATTGTCGCAAATGTTGGATATGACTTTAAAGCATAACCAAGCATGCATCAATACAGCTCTTCTCTCATCTGTCAGATCACACCCTGACTTATTTGGACTTTTTTGCTGTTTTTTTGCTGTTTTCCTGTGTGTAGTGTTTTAGTTCTTGTCTTGCGCTCCTATTTTGGTATTTTCCTGTAGTAGTTTCATGTTTTCCTTTGAGCGATATTTCCTGCATCTACTTTGTTTTTGTTTATATTTCAGTTGTTTTCATCCTTCTTTGTGGGGACATTGTTGATTGTCATGACATGTTCGGATGTACATTGTGGACGCCGTCTTTGCTCCGCAGTAAGTCTTTGCTGTCGTCCAGCATTCTGTTTTTGCTTACTTTGTAGCCAGTTCAGTTTTAGTTTCGTTCTGCGTAGCCTTCCCTAAGCTTCAATTACTTTTCTTAGGGGCACTCACCTTTTGTTTATTTTTGGTTTAAGCATAAGACACCTTTTTACCTGCACCCTGCCCCCCGCTGTTTCCGACATTTACAAAGCAATTAGCTACCGGCTGCCACCTACTGATATGGAAGAGTATTACACAGTTACTCTGCCGAGCTCTAGACAGCACCGACACTCAACAACAACACATCATTTGCAGACTATAATTACTGGTTTGCAAAAAAATGTTTTAACCCAAATAGGTGAAATTAGATAATCTCTCACGGCACACCAGACTGTATCTCACGGCACACTAGCGTGCCACGGCACAGTGGTTGGAAAAACACTGCTGTATGTAATAGTACAAACTATATGAAGTCACTCGAGAATGAGTCTGTTGTGGATGGAGGAATCTTAATGACCGCAGTTTTATTCCAACTCTAAAAACACTATTAATTATTTTAGCACTTCCATCTGGCGTCTACTGACAGATATAAGTTATAATCATAAGCTACTTTTTATTAGAAAAAGCAACAGCGGAGAATGCATGTGCATATACGAGCCAGGATAGGGGAAAAGAAGGAGCTTATCGACCACAACTTTGGACTAAAAATGGTAGTCTCGCACAAAGCTCTTGGGGTAAACGTCGACCATATATGGAGATATCCGCTGACGTAACTAATAGTGGTGTAACGGTTCAATTCAAATCATAATTTGCGGTTGCCGATGTGATTCAGGGACGACGTTTGTTTAATTTAGAACGATAAGATCCGAAATTATTCAGTGAGTTGAAATCGATTCAGTAACTTTTTAGCAAAAAAAAAAATCATGCTGTGTGACTGTGAAATAAATACTGGATAGTGTAAACTGCAGAGGAAGTTCCTATATTCCTGTTATTTCATGTAAGGGAATTAAATATAAACGATGAGGTAGCGACTTGAAAGGGACAAGCAGTAGAAAATGGATGCATGGATAGGTGAATTATGGATACAAACAAGCAAGTAAATAAATGATAATAATGATGGGTTCCCACTTCTCTGTGAGCGCTTTGAGTATCTAATAATAGAAAAGCGCGATATAAAATCTAATCCATTATTATTATTATTATTATTATTATTAGGTGATTAGATAACAAGGCCCACCTGGGTCATCTACTCACCTGTCGCTGTCTTCGAGGCCGGTCCTTGCACACCTCGTTCCGCGGCAAGCCCGCAGGCCACGCCCCCCCTCCACACTCACCTTTCTGCATTCATGCACAGCATAAAAAGTTTGGTGGACAAAATGAGACAAAGAAGGAGTGGCATAAAACCCGTCTTTCTGTGGCAGCGTCGTAGAAAGTTGTGCTTGTAATCAGACTACGGCGAGTTCAAAGACCGCCGAAATTAGGAATAAACGGCGCGACTGAGTTTTTTTTACCGTAAAATCAACTTTGGTTCTGTTTTATTCCATATACAATAAGACACTAAAACATTAAAAAACAATCAAACAAAAAACATTAAAGACACAAGATTGGACGGTAGAAAAAAAAAAAACTGGCAGCTCTGTTGCTTGAATTTTACCGCTAAAAACAGTGGTATTGTTTCTCCATTCCATTCCATTTTTTTATATGCTGTAAAAAAAAACCACTGCTTTTACAGTAAAATTCTGGTGACTGAGCTGCCAGTTTTAAAAGTAAAATTGAAATATTTTTTGTAAAAAAAAAATATATTGTGAATGTATTTTATTTATATATATATATATATATATATATATATATATATATATATATATATATATATATATATATATATATATATATATATATATATATATATATATATATATGTGTGTGTGTGTGTGTGTGTGTGTGTGTGTGTGTGTGTGTGTGTGTGTGTGTGTGTGTGTGTATATAAGCAAGTAAACAACAACTAATGGCCAATGCATTCACATCTTATTTGAATAAACTACAACCCAGACTTTGGGTTGAATGAACAAGAGGAAACCTCATTTTTTAATATTCACTACATTTTCAATAAAAGTACAGTAGCCAACATTTTAACAGTAGACTTACCTGCTACTTTTGCTGTTTTTTTCCAACCTAAAATGATACAAATACTGTACAAAATAACATAAAAAAAAAAAAATCGCAACCAAATTCAGGTCAAATGGGCCGTGGTTTGACCTGCCACTACTCTCATTTTAATAAACAGCAGTGCGGTAATATTCAAGAAAGGGCAAGTGCATTCAATGTCGGTTTTCAGCCTTGCCGCATATGTGCAGTGATTTCTCCAGATTCTCTGAACCCTTTGATGATATTACGGACCGTCGATGGTGAAATCCCTAAATTCCTTGCAATTGCTTGTTGAAAAATGTTCTTAAACTGTTCAACAATTTGCTCACGCATTTGTTTACAAAGTGGTGACCCTCGCCCCGTCCTTGTTTGTGAATGACTGAGCATTTCATGGAAGCTGCTTTTATACCCAGTCATGGCACCCACCTGTTCCCAATTAGCCTGTTCACCTGTGGGTGTCATGTCTGTGTGATCATGTTTTTGTTTTGGTCATGTTCGTTTTGGTTTTTGGACTTTTTGTGCACTTTTGTTTTGTCACCATAGCAACCATTAGTTTTCACCTGTCACATCACGCACCTGTTTCACATTTTGAGTCACGCACCTGTTTTCGTTAATCATGTCTATAGTATTTAAGTTCATTGTTTTCAGTTTGTCGTTCTGACGACATCTCCACATTTATGCTTCTGCACACTCTCCACACAGCCTTAAGACCCTTGTTGCTATTTTTTCATGTCCATCGTTCACGTTGCTCCTTTTTGTCCATGCCAAGTAAGTTTTGTTTATTATTGCCACAGTTAGTGTTTTTTGTTGTTCATAGTTTTTGCCTTTGTGCAAGTATTTGGTTTCATAGTTTGTTCTCCGCCATTGTGCGCGCCTTTTGTTTACTTCCTGTTTTTGTAGTTTAAATAAAAATGTACTTACATTCCCGTCTCGCCCGAGCCAACTTTCCGTTGCATCCCGGAAAAGCATACACACAAGACCAAGTCATGACAGTATGTCGTCAGCACGACAAACTGAAAACAATGAACTTAAATACTATAGACATGATTAACGAAAACAGGTGCGTGACTCAAAATGTGAAACAGGTGCGTGACGTGACAGGTGAAAACTAATGGTTGCTATGGTGACAAAACAAAAGTGCACAAAAAGTCCAAAAACCAAAACGAACATGACCAAAACAAAAACATGATCACACAGACATGACAGTGGGATGTTCCAAATAAGTGTTTGATGAGCATTCCTCAACTTTATCAGTCTTTTTTTTAAACATGTTGCAGGCATCAAATTCCAAATGAGCTAATATTTGCAAGTAACAACAATGTTTTCCAGTTCGAATGTCAAGTATCTTATCTTTGCAGTCTATTCAAGTTTGAAAAGGATTTGCAATTCATTGTATTCTGTTTTTATTTACCATTTACACATCGTGCCATCTTCACTGGTTTTGGGTTTTGTACTTCTTTTGCGTTGTTGCTGCTGCAGGAACGCTACAAGTGCCTGGGCGGTTGGTGTCGTGGACTCGTGTGAAATCCCACGGCGCCTTAGTAGGTGGTCCGAGAGACTTGTCGTGTTGCCATCATATTTTATATATCCTACAAACAGCGGGCGACTTATTCAGAACATCTCCCAGTCTTTGCAAAAGCCTAATTATTTCCACACACTGAACCACAATGGTAACTTGTTCATTTCTTGTCCGTCTGCTTCTCTTCTGATACCCGCCGTACTTGTTTTACGTATTTATCGTTAAGACTTCTAAAAACCAATTCATATAAAGTTTGCTGTACTTAAATACAATGTTTTTGTTTCTTGTAGGGTTGTACGGTATACCGGTATTAGTATAGTACCGCGATACCAATAAATCATATTCTGTACTATATCGCCTCTGAAAAGTACTGGTATCGGGACAAAACTAGTTTCTAATGTTAATAAAATCGATAAAAACGTTGTTAGATTGTTCCTGTATATATCTTCTGGAAGACAGACTTGCTGAGCACTGATCGATGTACTTGATTCTTAGGAATCGATAGATCAATGTCGTGGAGGGGTCGGCAACCCAAAATGTTGAAAGACCCATATTAGACCAAAAATACACAAAAAATAAATCTGTCTGGAGCCTCCAACAAATAAAAGCCCTGTAAGTGTCTATATTAGCCCATACTTGCCAACCTTGAGACCTCTGAATTCGGGAGATTGGGGGGGAGGGGTGTTTTGAGGTGTGGAGGGGGCGGGTTTGAGGTGGGCGGGGTTGGGGGGGGCGGGGTTTGGTGGTATATTGTAGCTCAGAAGAGTTAGGCCTGAAAGGGATTCTGGGTATTTGTTCTGTTGTGTTTATGTTGTGTTACGGTGCGGATGTTCTCCCGAAATGGGTTTGTCATTCTTGTTTGGTGTGGGTTCACAGTGTGGCGCATATTTGTAACAGTGATAAAGTTGTTTATACGGCAACCCTCAGTGTGACCTGTATGGCTAATGATCAAGTATGTCTTGCAGTCACTTTTGCGTGTGTCTGCAGAAGCCGCATACAACATGTGACTGGGCCGGCACGCTGTTTGTATGTTGAAAAAGTGGACTCAACGACAGGTTGTAGAGGACGCTAAAGGCAGTGCCATCACGGCACTCCCCTTAATATTGTTGTCCGGGTGGAAATCGGGAGAAATTCGGGAGAATGGTAGCCCCGGGAGATTTTCGGGAGGGGTACTGAAATTCGGGAGTCTCAGGAGGGTTGGCAAGTATGTATTAGCCTACTATCAAAATGACTATGTGTGTCACAGGCTGACGCAAATCTTCGTTGACAGAAATGTTGACGGTAATCTACACATTTTTACAACATTGGAAAACATTAGTAAAACAGAGGCTTCTCAGGATAGGCATAATGATGCAATATGTACATACAGCTAGTCTAGATAGCATGCTAGAATCGATTAGCTTGCAGTCATGGATTGACCAAATATGCCTGATTAGCACTCCACACACAAGTCAACAACTTTAACAAAACTCACTGTAGAGGTTGCCCTCTAGTGGGTTCCTCGGACCACCACACACTGCCACGAGAGCCCAGATCAGGGGTACAACACTGTTTTATTTCCATAAAAAAGTGCGAAGCATTTGCTTTTCAGCGAAATGTGTTTTTCTGAGTCTGTGTCTCTCTCTCTCTCTCTCTCTGGCTCCCACTCCAACTCCAACCACGTGTCTCATTCCGGCTGCTGCTAATAAAGGGCGGGATGGCGTAGTGCGGTGTTTTTCAACCTTTTCTGAGCCAAGGCACATTTTTTGCGTTGAAAAAATGCGGAGGCACACCACCAGCAGACATCATTAAAAACGAAACTCAGTTGACAGTAAAAAGTTGTTGTCGCAATTGTTGGGTATGACTTTAAAGCATAACCAAGCATGCATCACAATAGCTCTTGTCTCATAGTAGATGTACTGTCACCACCTGTCACATCACACCCTGACTTATTTGGAGGTTTTTGCTGTTTTCCTGTGTGTAGTGTTTTAGTTCTTGTCTTGCGCTCCTATTTTGGTGGCTTTTTCTCTTTTTTTGGTATTTTCCTGTAGCAGTTTCATGTTTTCCTTTGAGTGATATTCCCTGCATCTACTTTGTTTTAGCAATCAAGAATATTTCAGTTGTTTTTAATCCTTCTTTGTGGGGACATTGTTGATTGTCCCGTCATGTTTGGATGTACATTGTGGACGCTGTCTGCTCCACAGTAAGTCTTTGCTGTCGTCCAGCATTCTGTTGTTGTTTACTTTGTAGCCAGTTCTGTTTTAGTTTTGCTCTGCATAGCCTTCTCTAAGCTTCAATGCCTTTTCTTGGGGCACTCACCTCTTGTTAATTTTCGGTTTAAGCATTAGACACATTTTTACCTGCACCCTGCCTCCCGCTGTTTCTGACATCTACAAAGCAATTAGTTATCTGCTGCCACCTACTGATATGGAAGAGTATTACACGGTCACTCTGCCGAGCTCTAGACAGCACCGACACTCAACAACAACACATAATTTGCAAACTATAATTACTGGTTTGCAAAAAATATTTTTAACCCAAATAGGTGAAATTAGATCATCTCCCACGGCACACCAGACTGTATCTCACGGCACACTAGTGTGCCGCGGCACAGTGGTTGAAAAACACTGGCGTAGTGGGTAGAGCGGCCGTGCCAGAAACCTGAGGGTTGCAGGTTCGCTCCCCGCCTCTTGACATTCAAATCACTGCCGTTGTGTCCTTGGGCAGGACACTTCACCCTTGCCCCCGGTGCAGCTCACACTGGTGAATGAATGATGAATGAGTGATAGGTGGTGGTTGGAGGGGCCGTAGGCGCAAACTGGCAGCCTCGCTCCCGTCAGTCTACCCCAGGGCAGCTGTGGCTACAAATGTAGCTTACCACCACCAGGTGTGAATGAATGATGGGTTCCCACTTCTGTGTGAGCGCTTTGAGTATCTAATAATAGAAAAGCGTGATATAAAATCTAATCCATTATTATTATTATTATTATTATTATTATTAGGTGATTAGATAACAAGGCCCACCTGGGTCATCTACTCACCTGTCGCTGTCTTCGAGGCCGGTCCTTGCACACCCCGTTCCGCGGCAGGCCCGCAGGCCACGCCCCCCCTCCACACTCACCTTTCTGCATTCATGCACAGCATAAAAAGTTTGGTGGACAAAATGAGACAAAGAAGGAGTGGCATAAAACCCGTCTTTCTGTGGCAGCGTCGTAGAAAGTTGTGCTTGTAATAAGACTACGGCGAGTTCAAACACCGCCGAAATTAGGACTAAACGGCGCGACTGAGTTTTTTTTTACCGTAAAATCAACTTTGGTTCTATTTTTTTCCATATACAATAAGACACTAAAACATTAAAAAACAGACAAACAAAAAACATTGAAACAACAAGATTGGGCGGTAGAAAAAAACAAACTGGCAGCTCTGTTGCTTGAATTTTACCGCTAAAAACAGTGGTATTGTTTCTCCATTCCATTCCATTTATTCCATATTTTTATATGCTGTACAAAAACAACAACACTGCTTTTACAGTAAAATTCTGGTGACTGAGCTGCCAGTTTTAAAAGTAAAATTTAAATATTTTTTGTAAAAAAATATATATTGTTAATGTATTTTATATATATATATATATATATATATATATATATATATATATATATATATATATATATATATATATATATATATATATATATATATATATATATATATAGACTGTATATGTGTGTGTGTGTGTGTATATATATATATATGTGTGCGTGTATGTATATATGTATGCATGTATTACTCATTATTAAAAGCGGCCCTCTGAGGGCAACCATAACTGCAATGTGGCCCTCAATGAAAACAAGTTTGACACCCTTGATTTAAATAAACTCAAAATAGCAATTTTTTTGTCAGAATGTCATACAGCAGGAACATTTTTGAAAATATTTTATTGGAATGTACGTCCTATATTTACCAGTTTTACCTTAAGTCCAGGTGTATTTTCGAGTGATATTTTCCCTGGAGTCCCCTCACTTATTTTGACAGCCTTTCAGGTAGCCACCCGCGGATCATGTGCATTTAAAATATAGTGCGTGCTTAAGATAGATAGATAGATAGATAGTACTTTATTGATTCCTTCAAGAGAGTTCCCTCAGGAACATTTAAATTCCAGCAGCAGTGTACAGAATTGAGATGGAATTTAAAAAGTAAATAATGGAGGTATAAATGGAAATAAAATAGAGAGTATAACAATAAGAATAAAAATAAAAAGCAACAATAAGAATAAAAATATAACGATAAAAAATAAGAATATCAATCAATCAATCAATGTTTATTTATATAGCCCTAAATCACAAGTGTCTCAAACATGAGAAACTAGGCAGTAGTGACCATGTTATGAAAATTAAAAAAAATAAAAATTAAATAGAAATAAGTGTATATATACATAATGAATGTGTTAATTTGCTGTAATTAATCACATGAGTTAAATCGTTAATTTTGACAACACTAGTTTTAATACAAAATGTGAGGCTGTTTTTACAGTATTTACATAACAAATGTCATAATTACATGGATAGCTTTCTGCAAAAAAAATAAAAATATTTATTTCAATTTTGGATTGTAAAAACAAACTAGTTCAATGCAATTGATTTAAGTTATTTTTTATTTGAATTAGTTTTTACCCAATGTATTTAAATTACAGCTTGTGATGTGGATTACATGTCTTTGTTAGCATCTTTGCAGAAATTGATGATTGTTCAATTGCTTACACACTAAATTTGACAAATGCTTGCTTTATTTTGATGAATGTGCATATGTTTTGACCCAAGTGTGTCATTTTGCAAATCATCTAGGAATTAAGAAAATTTAATGTGATGTTTGGAAAAGTGTGTAAATCCTTTTGAAAAAAAAAAAGACACACAGTTAGTAAAATTGTGTGTAAAAATGGAAAAAAACTAATTCAATACAATTCATTGAAATTCCTATTTTTGATTTGAATTAACTTTACCAAATGTATTTAAATTACAGCTTGTGATGTGGATTACATGTCTTTGTGAGCATCTTTGCAGAAATGTTATGTTGTGACTGTTTATGCACTTGAACGGTCCTTCTTTGCAGTTTTTTTTCCCCCAATTGCTTACACACTAAATTTGACAAATGCTTGCTTTATTTTGATGAATGTGCATATGTTTTGACCCAAGTGTGTCATTTTGCAAATCATCTAGGAATTAAGAAAATTTAATGTGATGTTTGGAAAAATGTGTAAATCCTTTTGGGGAAAAAAGACACACAGTTAGTAAAATTGTGTGTAAAAATGGAAAAAACAGTAATTCAATGCAATTTATTCAAATTCTTATTTATGATTTGAATTAACATTACCCAATGTGTTTAAATGACAGCTTGTGATGTGGATTACATGTCTTTGTTAGCATCTTTGCAGAAATGTTATGTTGTGATTGTTCATGCACTTGAACGGTCCTTCTTTACAGTTTTTTCTAATTGCTTACACACTAAATTTGACAAATGCTTG
>NC_084567.2:32652500-32660000 GCF_033978685.3 Nerophis lumbriciformis | reverse complement strand
TACCAGTCTGGCCCACTTGGGAGTGGATTTTTATTTAAAAAAATGTATTTATATAAAAAAATGGTCTTTTATACGGTCCCAAAATGGGTTTTGACGCAAAAGTGGCAAACGTGTAGGAATACTCTTAACCGCAACATGTAAGTGTAACAAAAAAACAACAATATTATGATGTGTACATGTTCAGAATGTGCTTGTTCTATATTTAAACAAAGAAAACAATCTGAAGTTGTCTTTACTTCTAAGTTATCGTGCCATGATTTTTACCAGTCCGGCACCACTCGGGAGTGTATTTTTCTCCATGTGGCCCCCCCATCTAAAATGAGTTTGACACCCCTGGTCTATATGGAAATATACTGTATATATGTATATAGTATGTTGTCTTATACAGTAAGTGAGGGACTCTAACGCTAAATGGATGCGACCCAGAGATAATGATTTTTACTTCCCATATAATTACATTTATTTTATTTATATAAAAAACTGGTATTTTAAACGGCCCCGGAATGGGTTTTGATGCAAAAGTGGTAAACGTGTAGGAATAGGCTTTACCGCAACATGTAAGTGTAACAAAAAAACAACAATATTATGATTTGTACATTTTCAGAATGTGTTTGTTCTATTTTTAAACAAAGAAAACAATCTGAAGTTGTCTTTATCTTTAAGTTATCGTGCCGTGATTTTACCAGTCTGGCCCCACTTGGGAGTGGATTTTTCTTACATTTATTTTATTTATATAAAAAACTGGTCTTTTACACGGCCCCAGGAATGGGTTTTGACGCAAAAGTGGCAAACATGTGTAAGAATACTCTTAACCGCAACATACAAGTGTAAAAAAAAATAAAAAAAATAAAAAAAAATGATTTGTACATTTTCAGAATGTGCTTGTTCTATTTTTAAAAAAAAGAAAACAATCTGAAGTTGTCTTTATGTTTAAGTTATCGTGCCGTGATTTTACCAGTCTGGCCCACTTGGGAGTGGATTTTTCTTACATTTATTTTATTTATATAAAAAACTGGTCTTTTGTATGGTCCCGAAATGGGTTTTGACGCAAAAGTGGCAAACAAGCGTAGGAATACGCTTAACTGCAACATATAAGTGTAAAAAAAATAAAAATAAAAAATGATTTGTACATTTTCAGAATGTGCTTGTTCTATATTTAAAAAAAGAAAACAATCTGAAGTTGTCTTTATCTTTAAGTTATCGTGCCGTGATTTTACCAGTCTGGCCCACTTGGGAGTGGATTTTTCTTACATGTATTTTATTTATATAAAAAATTGGTCTTTTATACGGTCCCAAAAGTGGTTTTGACGCAAAAGTGGCAAACATGTGTAGGAATACTCTTAACTGCAACATGTAAGTGTAACAAAAAAACAACAACATTATGATTTATACATTTTTAGAATGTGCTTGTTCTATTTTTAAACAAAGAAAACAATCTGAAGTTGTCTTTATTTTTAAGTTATCGTGGCGTGATTTTACCTGTCTGGCCCACTTGGGAGTGGATTTTTCTTACATTTATTTTATTTATATAAAAAACTGGTCTTTTAAACAGCCCCGAAATGGGTTTTGACGCAAAAGTGGCAAACATGTGTAGGAATACTCTTAACCGCAACATAAAAGTGTAAAAAAAACAAAAAACATTATGATTTGTACATTTTCAGAATGTGTTTGTTCTATTTTTAAACAAAGAAAACAATCTGAAGTTGTCTTTATCTTTAAGTTATGGTGCCGTGATTTTACCAGTCATCTTTAAGTTATGGTGCCGTGATTTTACCAGTCTGGCCCACTTGGGAGTGGATTTTTATTACATTTATTTTATTTATATAAAAAAAACTGGTCTTTTATACGGCCCCTGAAATGGGTTTTGACGCAAAAGTGGGAAACGTGTGTCGGGATACCACTCACAATTGCAGTTTAACCTCGAAAGATGAACAGTCAAAGTGTGTAGTCGGCACAAGTACACAATCTAAAAGTCAGGGACAAAGACAAATCATAAAAGTTGGAACAGCAGGATCACAAAGAATTAATGGCACTACACAAGAGGGCTACAACAATCTAAGAAGAATGGCTAACAAGACACAAAGCACAGCAATTAACACACATTTATCTCTCTCTCTCTCTCTTTCTCTCTCTCTCTCTCTCTCTCTCTCACACACACGTACACACACACAAAAAAACATCAAAAGTTCAGACAGGAAAATCCAACAGACAAACAAGCAAAAAATATCAAGTACTTTAAATGTTTTACTGTTCTCCATTTTATTCCATTATCAATAATTTTATTCATGCAGATTTCCGCAGCAAAAAGTGATGACATCATTATGATGTCACACGTTTCTTACACACTTCCTGTACGTCAGAACAGTCGTGGCGACTGCAGCTTCACTCTATAGTTATTTGTTTTTTTAAAGCATGTTCTACATATTTGTGGCCTAAATTAAGCATTTTCAAGCATAAAAATAGCTAAATGAACTAAAAAATATTAATTATAGCGTTGTATTGGCCAGTAGATGAGAGCAATTTAATCACAATGTGCTGTTTGGTATCATAGACAGCATCCAGTCCAGCTTTTATCAATCAATCAAACTTTATTTACGTAGCGCTTTTTAGACATAAAAGAAATGTAACGCAAAGTGCTCACATGTGCAACTATATGGACAAATGATTGCAAGGCTGAGTACAGAGGAGACATGTGAGTAAACACTATCACAGGAGCCATCTGCACCAGGAGGTCATCAGACCATGGCCACCAGGACGCTTACTCAAAAGCACGGCCGATAACCCCTGAGGCCGATGGCTCATCTGAGGAATGTTGGAAAATAAAAATGATAAAACTTGTAAAATAGTAAGAACCATGAGTAGAGATAAAGAATAAAATACAAGTAAGACATATGAAGATTAATAGAAACAAATTTAAAAATAAATAAAAAATAATATATATAGATATGAATATACAGTAAATAAATTATAAATAAATATGACTAAATAAAATCTAATAGGATACAAAGTAAAATACAAATGACTTTAATAAAATAATTAATATCAGGTAAAAGCCAAATCAAAAAGGTGGGTCTTACGGATAAAATACAAGTAAGACATATGAAAATTAATATAATTTATTTTTGAATAAACAGTAAATAAATAATAATTAAATAGAACTAAATAAAATCTAATAGGATAAAGAGTAAAATACAAATTACTTCAATAAAATAATTAATATCTGGTAAAAGCCAAATCAAAAAGGTGGGTCTTATGAATAAAATACAAGTAAGACATATGAATATTAATATTAAAAAAAAGAAAAAAGGTATATACAGTAAGTAAATAAATAGAACTAAATACAATCTAATAGGATAAAAAGTAAAATACAAATGACTTCAATAAAATAATTAATACCTGGTAAAAGACAAATCAAAAAGGTGGGTCTTATGGATAAAATACAAGTAAGACATATGAAAATTAATAGAAAAAAAAAAGTAATATACAGTGAATAAATAATAAATAAATATAACTAAATAAAATACACTAGTATAAAGATTAAGATACAAATTACTTCAATAAAATAATTAATATCAGGTAAAAGCCAAATCAAAAAGGTGGGTCTTATGAATAAAATACAAATAAGACATATGAAGATTAATAAAAATATAGATATATATAAAAATGAACATACAGTTGATAAATAATAAATAAATAGAACTAAATATAATCTAATAGGATAAAAAGTAAAATACAAATGACTTCAATAAAATAATTAATATCAGGTAAAAGCCAAATCAAAAAGGTGGGTCTTGTGAATAAAATACAAGTAAGACATATGAAGATTAATATAAAAATAAAAATGAATGTACAGTAAATAAATAATAAATCAATAGAACTAAATAAAATCTAATAGGATACAAAGTAAAATACAAATGACTTCAATAAAATAATTCATATCAGGTAAAAGCCAAATCAAAAAGGTGGGTCTTATGAATAAAATACAAAACATATGTAGATTAATAGAAAAAAACCCTCAAAAAAACAATATACAGTAAATAAATAATAAATAAATAGAACTAAATACAATATAATAGGATAAAAAGTAAAATAAAAATGACTTCAATAAAATAATTAATATCTGGTAAAAGCCAAATCAAAAAGGTGGGACTTATGAATAAAATACGAGTAAGACATGTGAAGATTAATAGAAAAAAAAAGGAATATACAGTAAATAAATAATTAGAACTAAATAATATCTAATAGGATAAAAAGTAAACTAAAAATGACTTCAATAAAATAATTCATATCAGGTAAAAGCCAAATCAAAAAGGTGAGACTTATGAATAAAATACAAGTAAGACATATGAAGATTAATAGAAAAAAATACAAAAAATACAAAAATAAATTAAGAAATATACAGTAAATAAATAATTGGAACTAAATAATATCTATTAGGATCAAAAGTAAAATACAAATTACTTCAATAAAAAAATTAATATCTGGTAACAGTCAAATCAAAAAGGTGGGACTTCTGAGTGTAAAGGTGACTTAGTGGGTGTTATGTAATATCTACAGCACTCTCATAGTGTTAAACACTGTATTTTATGCTCTAGTTATGAAAATATTCCATTATTGATCAATAATGTTTTTTCTTTTTATACATGTATATATATATATATATATATATATATATATATATATATATATATATATATATATATATATATATATATATATATATATATATATATATATATATATATATATATATAAACTGGGGTTTACAATACTTCTTTAATCTCAAATAGTGGGTTCTACTGTCTACACGCCTCCAGCTAGGTGGCAGACTGACAGTGGTTCTCACACTACTCAACAGAAGAAGTACAGGTCTGACAGAGGACAGGAATGAAAAGAAAAGTGGAGAATCGTCAGTGGCCAGAAAAAAAAAAGGAAAAAAAAAAGACGATAACAGGAATAACAAAAAACAGACGCTTAGGTCAAAAATAAAATGTGTGTTTTATGCCTAAAGAGAAACTAAAAACTTAAAAACATTTTGAATGAGTGGTTTGTACACAGCAGTTTTGTCATTTCAAACAGTGTGTGTGCGTGTGCGTGTGCGTGTGTGTGTGTGTGTGTGTGTGTGTGTGTGTGTGTGTGTGTGTGTGTGTGTGTGTGTGTGTGTGTGTGTGTGTGTGTGTGTGTGTCGGCCGGGCTGCTGCATATAGTAGGAGGAGGGACAGTTCAGCTAGTTGTTATTTTGACTTTCTTATTAAACGATCCATCCCTTGTTATGTGTATTTGATATACAGCAGGGGACCCCAAACTATCGTATCGTGTTCATTCTTATTTTTTGGTATTTTTTTAATTTTTTTAATATATTCTGTCCGTTTGCTCGGGCAAATGATATTGTTGATGTGGATGCCCACGTCTGAGAAGAGAGGTGTGGGATACTTCTTTTGTTGCCTTGTGTGTAGTTGACTTTGTGGATATATTTAGTGTTTGGCACAGCCGGACCAGAGCAGGAGGGAATAGGAAAAGAGAACAGGGGAAGAAATTGTAGGGACGAGAGGGGGCACAGAACAACAATAACTATATATATATATACATATATATATATATATATATATATATATATATATATATATATATATATATATATATATATATATATATATATATATATATATATATATATATATATATATATATATATATATACATACATACTAGTGAAGTTGGGACATTGTGTAAATCGAAAATAAAAACAGAATACAATGATTTGTAAATCCTTTTCAACCTATATTCAATATAATTGTTTTGCAAATGATCATAACTTAGAATTTAATGGCAGCAACACATTGCAAACAAGTTGGGAAAGGGCCTTTTTACCACTGTGTTACATGGCCTTTCCTTTTAACAACACTCAGTAAACGTTTGGGAACTGAGGAGACCCATTTTTGATGATATTACGGACCGTAGATGGGGAAATCCCTAAATTTCTTGCAATAGGTCGTTGAGAAATGTTGTTCTTAAACTGTTGGACAATTTGATCACGCATTTGTTCACTGAGTGGTGACCCTCGCCCCATCCTTGTTTGTGAATGACTGAGCATTTCATGGAAGCTGCTTCTATACCTAATCATGGCACCCACCTGTTCCCAATTAGCCTGCTCACCTGTGGGATGTTCCAAATAAGTGTTTGATGAACATTCCTCAACTTTCTCAGTCTTTTTTGCCACTTGTGCCAGATTTTTTGAAACATGTTGCAGGCATCAAATTCCAAATGAGCTAATATTTGCCAAAAACAACAACTTTTCTCAGTTCGAACTTTAAGTATCTTGTCTTTGCAGTCTATTCAATTGAATATAGGTTCTCAACTGTCTATGCGACATCAAGGCTTGATTAGCCCAGAATTTTTTAATAACGAATGAGGGAAAAACTGAAATTTTAGTTTTTGGTCCGGCCCTCACTGACCTGGGACCATTGCACAATTGTGTGCGTCCCAAAGTCACCAGCCTTTGCGTCACTATAGACAGTGATTTTAAACTTGACAAACGAGTCAATGGCGTTTTAATTTTTTTTATTTTTTTTATCGTCTTCGTCTTTTAGCAAAGGTAAAACCGTTTTTATCTTTTAACCTTTTTGATTAGTGTTTGGTGTCTTGTAAATGTCCAGTATTTTTATGTATTTTACAATGTACTGCTTTTATATTTCCTGTATTTTATATTATTACTTTGAACGGTTTTAAATTTAAAAAATGTTATCCTGTAAAACGTCTCTGAGTACTCTGAAAAGCGCTATACCAAATAAAATGTATTATTATTATTATTTTTTAACAAGTCGTGCATGCTTTTGTTTATTTCAAGTTTGTATTCAGTCATTGGTGGAGCTAAGGATAACATTTGAATATGGTTTTTAATATTGTTGTGCAGCACTTTGGGAACATTTGTGTTGTTGTTTTTTAGTTGTTTTTTATTTATCTCCTTCATTGATGTGCATCTTTGATGGGTAGACAATTATACCTCAATTATTCAATTATACATTTACACACCAATGCCTGAGAAGGAGCAGGATGAAGAAACATCTTATATTTTCCTGCCCCCTCCAACATAATACGTAGTCTTACTTAATGGATATCATATAAACCAACAATTACATCCAAATATAATGAAAACAAACAAAAAAACACACACAAAAACACAACATTTGTGTTGTTTAAATGTGCTATACAAAAAAAGTGGATTAGATTGGATTGGATTGGATTGAAAAGGATTTGCAAAGCGTTATATTCTGTTTTTATTTACGATTTACGCAACGTGCCAACTTCACTGGTTTTGGATATATATATATATATATATATATATATATATATATATATATATATATATGTATATGTGTGTATATATATATGTGTGCATATATATATATATATGTGTGTGTGTGTATATATATATGTATGTATATATATATATGTGTGTATATATATATATGTATATGTATATATATATGTGTGTGTGTG
>NC_084567.2:32645000-32647500 GCF_033978685.3 Nerophis lumbriciformis | reverse complement strand
CACATGATGTAAGTGTCTATATTAGCCTATTATCAAAATGACTTTAAAAGTCTTATATATGTGTTATAATGAAGACAACACATGATGTAAGTGTCTATATTAGCCTACGATCAAAATGACTTTAAAAGTCTTATATAAGTGTCATAATGAAGACAACACATGATGTAAGTGTCTATTTTAGCTATATTAGTCTACTATCAAAATTACTTTAAAAGTCTTATATAAGTGTTATAATGAAGACAATACATGATTTAAGTGTCTATATTAGCTACTGTATATTAGTCTACTATCAAAATTACTTTAAAAGTCTTATATAAGTGTTATAATGAAGGCAACACATGATGTGTCTATATTAGCCTACTATCAAAATGACTTTAAAAGTCTTATATAAGTGTTATAATGAAGACAATGCATGATTTAAATGTCTATATGAGCTACTGTATATTAGTCTACTATCAAAATGACTTTAAAAGTATTATATAAGTGTTATAATGAAGGCAACACATGATGTAAGTGTCTATTTTAACTATATTAGCCTACTTTCAAAATGACATTAAAAGTTTTATGTAAGTGTTATAATGAAGACAATACATGATGAAAGTGTCTATATTAGCTTACTATCAACATAACTTTAAAAGTCTCATATAAGTGTTATAATGAAGGCAACACATGATGTAAGTATCTATTTTAGCTATATTAGCCTACTATCGAAATGACTAAAAGTTTTATGTAAGTGTTATAATGAAGACAATACATGATTACGTGTCTATCTTAGCTACTGTATATTAGTCTGCTATCAAAATTACTTTAAAAGTCTTATATAAGTGTTATAATGAAGGCAACACATGATGTGTCTATTTTAGCTGTGTTAGCCTACTATCAAAATGACTTTAAAAGTCTTATATAAGTGTTATAATGAAGACAATACATGATTAAGTGTCTATAATAGCCTACTATCAAAATGACTTTAAAAGTCGTATATAAGTGTTATAATGAAGACAACACATGATGTAAGTGTCTATATTAGCCTACTATCAAAATGACTTCAAAAGTCTTATATAAGTGTTATAATGAAGACAACCCATGATGTAAGTGTCTATATTAGCCTACTATCAAAATGACTTCAAAAGTCTTATATAAGTGTTATAATGAAGACAACCCATGATGTAAGTGTCTATATTAGCCTACTATCAAAATGACTTTAAAAGTCTTATATATGTTATAATGAAAACAACACATGATGTAAGTGTCTATATTAGCCTACGATCAAAATGACTTTAAAAGTCTTCTATAAGTGTTATAATGAAGGCAACACATGATGTAAGTGTCTATTTTAGCTATATTAGCCTACTATCAAAATGACTTTAAAAGTCTTATATAAGTGTTATAATGAAGACAACACATGATGTAAGTGTCTATATTAGCCTACTATCAAAATGACTTTAAACGTCTTATATAAGTATTATAATGAAGACAATACATGATTTAAGTGTCTATATTAGCCTACTATCAAAATGACTTTAAAAGTCTTACATCATTTGTTGTCTTCATTATAACACTTATATAAGACTTTTAAAGTCATTTTGATAGTAGGCTAATATAGACACTTACATCATGTGTTGTCTTCATTATAACACTTATATAAGTGTCTATATTAGCCTACTATCAAAATGACTTTAAAAGTCTTATATAAGTGCTATAATGAAGACAATACATGATTAAGTGTCTATAATAGCCTACTATCAAAATGACTTTAAAAGTCTTATATAAGTGTTATGATGAAGACAATACATGATTTAAGTGTCTACATTATCTACTGTATATTAGTCTACTATCAAAATTACTTTAAAAGTCTTATATATATATATATATCGGTATAGCTCGGTTGGTAGAGCGGCCGTGCCAGCAACTTGAGGGTTGCAGGTTCGATCCCCGCATCCGCCATCCTAGTTACTGCCGTTGTGTCCTTGGGCAAGACACTTCACCCACCTGCTCCCAGTGCCACCCACACTGGTTTAAATGTAACTTAGATATTGGGTTTCACTATGTAAAGCGCTTTGAGTCACTAGAGAAAAGCGCTATATAAATATATAATTCATTCATTCATTCATTCATATAAGTGTTATAATGACGACAATACATGATTAAGTGTCTATAATAGCCTACTATCAAAATGACTTTAAAAGTCTTATGTAGGTGTTATATTGAAGGCAACACAAGATGTAAGTGTCAATATTAGCTACTGTGTATTAGCCTACTATCAAAATGACTTTTAAAGTCTTACATAAGTGTTATAATGAAGACAATACATGATTAAGTGTCTATATTAGCCTACTATCAAAATGACTTTAAAAGTCTTATATAAGTGTTATAATGAAGACACTTCACCCTTGCTCCTGATGGGTCGTGGTTAGCGCCTTGCATGGCATCTCCCGCCATCAGTGTGTGAATGTGTGTGTGTGTGTGAATGGGTGAATGTGGAAATAGTGTCAAAGCGCTT